>NW_026461400.1:0-47500 GCF_021730395.1 Mercenaria mercenaria | reverse complement strand
ATCGCGAATATAAATATAATATTTTCTTTAAACCAAGTGAATTCCCCTAAACATACCGTTTTTTTTTCATAAAAAAATCTTTCATTTAATATTTAAATTTCATAAAACATTATTCTTTTCTCTATTCATATTTTACTCAACAACTTCAACTAATTTGAATGCAAATCCCATTTCTAAAGCGTTTTCAATGACAAATTCATTTCATGTTTAAAGTGTAAAATTATACATAATCAATTCCCTTCACGTAGGGTTTTTATCTACATAGATCTGTGATTAAAGTGAATTAAATTACAGTAAAAACGCTTGATTTGTTCTGTAAAAGGTATTATCATTTTCTATAATATATCTTTAATTCTATGGTGTCGTAGAGTCTATTGAATATATGTTAAGGGCAGACTGACGGAGGGCTTCTGCATATTATTACAATACCACTGACACACAATTAAACTGAAACAGTCACTGTTATTAAGATACTTTGTCAGTTTCAAACGATTTGGTAAATAATTGTAAATATTTATTTCTATTTCAGTTTCATGGAAGTGTTTGACATATCAGCTTCTGCAATTGTTAAGATTGGAGCAGACATGAATAGAACAATTTAAGTATCAAGAATTACCTATGTGTATATCTTTAATTGTGGATTAATCCAAAAATGATAGAGACAAGAAATTGCTTTTCTGTCGGAAATGCATAGATTTCAAAGGTTTTATAGTTACTGTAACAATTTAGCACATTTCATTGGAAAGTCACTTGAATCTTCATCACTTTTCAGAGATATTTTGTCTCTCATCCATTCAATTAAGACCTTACGTGAATCGGTGCGTTTTACTATACCAGTAAACGAACGTGTAAGTATAAACTCATTATATGAATTTAAGATTTAAGGTTTACAGTCTGATATTTTATTCTGCGTGCATGTATACACGGCAAATAGAAATAGGTAAAATATTGCTATTTAATGTTTTAAATCGAAGCTCTTTAGCAAACTAAAATGCATTAAATGCGTATTCAAATATATGATAAAGCATATATGCGTGTCCATGTACGTATAATAGAAAATATCTGTTCAATCGTAATTAAAAGAACAAGGTAAAAGGCCGAGGAACGCGCTTTTTTTTTCCTATTCAAATGATTTGTAAGTATTTTAAAAGAACTTAAATAATCGAATGTTAAAGTCGTTTGAAGGTTGGAAATAAAGTGTGTCTAATGACGATAATGTACGGTGCCCCTAAAGTGACATGTTACGCACTTTTTTCAACTTAGGTAATGTGAGACTTTTTTTTATTTCGTTTAAACGAAATGATTTCGTTTAAACGAAATAACTATTTCGTTTAAACTAAATCATTTCGTTTTAACGAATTAGTGATTTCGTTTAAACGAAATGTTATTTCGTTCTAACGAAATAATTATTTCGTTTAAACGAAATAACTAATTTGTTTCGTTTAAACGAAATCATTTCGTTTTTACGAAATGTTATTTCGTTTAAACGAAATGATTTCGTTTTAACGAAATAACTAATTCGTTTTAACGAAATGATTTCGTTTAAACGAAATAACACATTTCGTTTAAACGAAATAACTAATTCGTTTAAACGATATCATTTCGTTTAAACGAAATAACATTTCGTAAAAACGAAATCATTTCGTTTAAATGAATTAGTTATTTCGAAATGATTTCGTTTAAACGAAATAGTTATTTCGTTAAAACGAAATGATTTCGTTTCAACGAAATAACTATTTTGTTTAAACGAAATAAAAAAAGTCTCACATTACCGAAGTGGAAAAAAGTGTGTAACATGTCACTTTAGGGGCACCGTAATAATGGGGCTTAGATGAAGTGTATTGGTTAGATATTTTGTATTTAAATAAACACATGGAATGTCACAATTAAAACTTATATGAAATTACCGTGCAAGTCTACAGAATGTTTTTAAAAATGATAAAATTAAAAACAAAAAAAACAAATGTCATTAGGACTGAATCTGTTTTTTTCAGACCGGAACAGGTAAATTATAGATGACAATTTGTAATAAATATTAGGGTTTACTACCCGTCCCTTCGTTTAAATGTCTCCACATTCATTATTTTATGGCTCCTTTCTTTTGTTAAGGTTGTTATTTGGCGCATCGACCTGTTAAATAAACGTGCGCACGATAGTAATCAAATATTTACCTGACCAGCAGTTCGGTGTTTGAATACAAATCTGCACTCGTTTTAATGCAAGAGTCGTACATACAATACATGTATAAAAATCCTGATAAGTTTACTGAAACATTCTTTTATCATTCTTCAGATATTAAACTAAAAATGGAGTGAAAATGATATAAAAACAGAGGTATATTGACGAAACAAAGTGTTTGAATTTGGCTACACTTACATGCCCTTCCTATATTTGCCACATTAGTTTATTTTGTTTTATAACAATGTAGCAATATACTTTGCATCTTTCTCGAAAGCATCCCGCGAGAATTTCAATCATTAAAAAACTTACACAAATATGTCGTACAGTACTTTCGCTTTATATACATATTGTAAGCTTGCCATCTATACTTGCAGAATGATACCAGGACCTTCCTTACCATTCACTCAACCTCTTGAATTAACTGGACATTTATTCATCATTAAAAATACAAAGTGGAGCTGGGAGTATTGTCTATGAAAAAGTCCTATTAATGTTAGAATATGTATAGAAGCGGAAAAACCCTATTTTCCAGGTGAGTGAAGTCCTTGATCCGTAGAGGTACTGTGTATGGACTATGTAAGCTAAAACTAGCTCAGTAGACAGTGACGCGATTTCAAAATATAGAGCTCTCTCACTGGGCAATGTGAACGAGCAGTGATGTAAATTAGAAGTAATTATTTGTAAGGCTCGTGTTTAAAGTTTATGGATTGTTATTGCTATTTTTTCAATTTTTCTTGTAATATTCTTCACAAATGCGGATCTATACAAATAGGTATTAAATCTAGTACGATAAGGCAATTATAGACAACACAGTAAAAGCACTTTAAAGTGGTCGTAGTTAGCTCAATAGGTATGAAAGATTTGAAGTCCAAGTCTTTCATATAAGTCTAGCAAAGAATCAAGTACACGACCCTATCATTTTTATTTGCGGAAGTTTGTAAGCATATTCTGAAGTTTTAAGTCAGGGTTAAATAAAATAAAATCTACATCTAAGAAATTCGTTTGAGCCGAACAAATGGATCTACTATAAAGAATATTTACACTTAATCTAAAAAATAAATTCTTTTCAAACAGGAAAAAGAGGATTTCTCAAGTTTTACTGTGTATGTCGTGCACTTGGGAAACGATTCATGTCCTAGCGAAGAATAATGACGTGCGCACGAGATACGGTGTTGAGCCTTATCAGCTCATTTAAATTTGGTATCGTTTTAAAGTGTTTTGTCTGCTTTATGCACAGTGCAGTTTTCATTGATACTTTAACAGAAATCAAGTTATATTAGTGTAAGTTTAACTATTGTGCATTCATCGGATACAGTTATTTAATCCCCAAGCTTATAAATTCAAAATACCGTTTCAAATATAGCAATTAGAACAATCTACGATGAATATAATATTTAGATCTTAGAATCAAGAAATTTAATAGCCCTTTGCCAATATGAAGTGCTGAACATATATAAAATCTGAAAAGTAGATCCCTCGGAAGCACCGAGAACAAGGCAAACAGTGAAAATTGCAGACTCGGTTTGATTGAGTCTGTTCATGAGCAGTAATGGAAAATGCAACACTGTCCACGCCCCCTAGCACCGGCTTAAGCAGTATTCAATCTTCAAATCTAAATGAGTTGAAATCAATGCTCCCGAAGGACCAGAATATATAACAACACTGAGATGAAGTCGGGGCGACTTTTTATAAGTTTTGAATATGTGACTGTAGTTGAAAATATGCCAGTCTTAATATAAAGATCAAACTTCCCTGCTCATTTATATATACAGTCATATCTGTCTATAAAGACCCCCTTTGGTAGAGCCAAAATGTGGTCTTATTGGGAGGTGGTCTATATTCACAGAGTAAATACACTGTCAATGTTCAAATGGGAAACGAAACATGTAGTCTTTAGAGCCAGTTGGTCACTGTCCAGAGTTGGTCTTTAACACAGGTTTGACTGTAGTTGGGCAAAGCCACCCTGTTCATAGTTTATTTAATTTCTATTGGGTTTAATGTCATACCAACATTTGTGCCATAATTTCAATAACAAAAGGACACATTTACAGACTCATCACCCTTAGATGTAAGCCCACTTTAAGTTTTACCATATTTAGAACGAACTCTACTGATAAATGCCTTTTTTAATTTAGAGCAAAAATATGAGGTGGATGTAAATTTTATAGGAAAAGAAAAACAAGACGAAGATATTTGTTCATATAAAGGTAAAGGTCTTGTTTATTATAGTGTCACCCCCTACTGAAAGGGCCAGCCAATTTGGCTTATGAGACACCTTTATTGTGCGTACCAATTACCTCCCAACTCCTACAACATATATTTTGCATTCAGAAAGTTACCCCACTATCAAGTGTCAGCTGCTCTGACGTTACTGACGAAAGGAAATATCACTAGAAAATATGGGGATTACCCAAAATAATTTACTTTCAGTACATGTATGATAAACCCATATCTAACAAGGTTAAAGCTAATATTTCAATCTGCCTGAAATCCATGATGAGGTACGCATAGCAGTTTCAAAGTTAATTTAAATCAGATTGACAAATGATAAAGACCTGACATTATGGATGAACATAAATTAGAAAAGAAAATATTGATTTTAACGTGCAAATATTTTCTGCAGTTTCTGTTATATTCATGATACTATTAATGGAATATGTTTTATGTTCATATTGTCTTGATCGCTTGAAGATAAATCCTTATCGAAGTTAGCGTTACCCAAGGGTATGCCAATAATTATCCTTACAATAATCTTGAAACGAAAATCACAAACGGGTCATGTCATGAATTACATCATTTAGTTAAGCGGATGACTAACTTACTTGATCCGCCAACTTATGTGTGCATATTCTTTGTATTTATCTTCGTATCTCGATAGATACGTGTAATTACTTTCTATGTGCATCAAGTTCATGAAATTGATTAAGACACAAAATTGTGTTTGTCGGTTGTAGTGTAGTAATTTCCTTGAAAAACAAAACAATACGTTTTTCCTTCTTGAGGGAGAACTTAACAAATACCATAATTAAATACAATTGATGCTCAATACTTGAGGGTAAAATCGATCGGTCCCGAGACGAATGTGTTTAGAAATCAATCTAAACTGATATTTATTTTTTTAGTGAGATATTTCTAAATATATATAAGACATTTTTCGCAATAAAAGTGATTAACTTTCGTTTTGTATTACCATTGATTGCTCCTACATTGGCGCCCGCGAATCTTTAATGCTATCTTTATAATTGATATAATTTGTGTCATTATTATTATTATTATGTAGTCGTAGTGAAGTCTGAACTGTACCAAAGCTATACGTCATGAAACGTTTTCAACTGTACTTTTATTTATAATGCTGTCAAAGAAGCTGTGTCCCAAACTTTAATGTTCATGGTAGAATTATTTGTTCAGTCTCAAATATACGTTCCCAATAAAGATACTGATCTGATTCCATTAAGATAAAGATGTGGTATTATAATCAAGAAATGTTAAGAATACGACATTGGAGACGCCAGAACGTAGCAAGTGTGTGACACTGACTTAAAACCTAGAGACCTGGTTCTTGTGCATGGCACTCCGTCTCATAATGGCAATCATTCATGCAAAGTTACATGAAGATCCCACAATGCATAAAAAGGAAATGCTCTGGACAAATTTCAATTTGATTTTTGACTTCCACTTGTCACCTTGACCTAGAGTTTGCGCATGACACGCCACCTCATTGAATATAAACAAGATCGGTCCATGCATGTTAAAGTCTTGGTTCGGACAAAATCGGACAGTTGCACGCACAGACGCACGTACATATACCGAAACGCCAAAAGTGGCGACACAGCAAGCGGGCTCGACAACAAAAACAAATCGCTAACTTTAGAAAGCGACCATACAAATCTTAATTTTTACCATATATGCACGGGTGTTTCATGCTGTATACATGCTTCGTCCTTATTGCCGACGAGATTACAAATGGCAAACCTGGTATTTTGTAATATTTCACAGTGACCGGCAAAATGTAGCATGAGATGGTGTTCTTTCCTGTATTCATTTGGTTTGAAATATACAGATATATCAAACGTTTAACCTAACAAAACTAATCTGGACTCATAGATCATGTATCATTATCTGAAAATGTCCGCATGATGGTTATAGTCCAATGATGAGATTTGAAAACAAAATCCCTAACTGATCTATAAACTTCTAGAAGACCTACTATTCCTCGCACAATAACTATAACTCGGGAATAAAATTTTAATGTTTGAATTTCAGGAGTTCATGTCTTACTTGAAGTGATTTATGCAAATGTTACTTAGTTGAATAGTTTGACCTCTTATCTGATCATAAATCAAATTATGTCTGCTAATATGTTCCTATGTTACGTTTTAAGTTTCAGAGGAGCCTTTTCACAACAGAGAAGTCTTTAAGTGCCGTGAGGAAGATCTTTGATGTCTACCAGTTTGAATTCTTTCTGAACCTTGCTGGTTATAGAGCTTGTTATAATTTACCAAAAATATTTCTCTTTCATCCGATGCTAGAGGGCTTAAAGATTTTATTGCATATTCAATCACCTCTTTGAACGAACTAAATTAAAATTAGTCTGCTTGGTTGCGTTTCATGGTTTCACATCGGTTGAAGCTTGTTATAGCCGTACTCTGGAGACTATAAGAATTCAATTATGACAGTTTTCACATCGGTTGAGGCCTGTTATAGCCGTACTCTGGAGACTGTAAGAATTCAATGATAACAGTTTTCACATCGGTTAAAGCTTGTTATAGCCGTACTCTGGAGACTATAAGAATTCAATGATGACAGTTTTCACACCGGTTGAAGCTTGTTATAGCCGTACTCTGGAGACTGTAAGAATTCAATGGTGACAGTTTTCACATCGGTTGAAGCTTGTTATAGCCGTACTCTGGAGACTGTAAGAATTCAATGATGACAGTTTTCACATCGGTTGAAACCTGTTATAGACGTACTCTGGAGACTGCAAAAATTCAATGATCACAGTTTTCACATCGGTTGAAACCTGTTATAGCCGTACTCTGGAGACTGTAAGAATTCAATGATCACAGTTTTCACATCGGTTGAAGCTTGTTATAGCCGTACTCTGGAGACTGTAAGAATTCAATGATGACAGTTTTCACATCGGTTGAAGCTTGTTATAGCCGTACTCTGGAGACTGTAAGAATTCAATGATGATGTTATAGCCGTACTCTGGAGACTGTAAGAATTCAATGATGACAGTTTTCACATCGGTTGAAGCTTGTTATAGCCGTACTCTCGAAACTTTAAGATTTCAAAGATGACAGTTTTCACACCGGTTGAAGCCTGTTATAGCCGTACTCTGGAGACTGTAAGAGTTCAATGATAACAGTTTTCACACCGGTTGAAGCTTGTTATAGCCGTACTCTGGAGACTGTAAGAATTCAATGATGACAGCTTTCACACCGGTTGAAGCTTGTTATAGCCGTACTCTGGAGTCTGCAAGAATTCAATGATGACAGTTTTCACACCGGTTGAATCTTGCTATAGCCGTACTCTGGAGACTGTAAGAATTCAATGATAACAGTTTTCACACCGGTTGAATCTTGTTATAGCCGTACTCCAGAAACTGTAAGAATTCACACCGGTTGAAGCTTGTTATAGCCGTACTCTGGAGACTGTAAGAATTCAATGATAACGGTTTTCACACCGGTTGAATCTTGTTATAGCCGTACTCTAGAAACTATAAGAATTCAATGATGACAGTTTTCACACCGGTTGAAGCTTGTTATAGCCGTACTCTGGAGACTGTAAGAATTCAATAATGACAGTTTTCACACCGGTTGAAGCTTGTTATAGCCGTACTGTAGAAACTGTAAGAATTCAATGATGACAGTTTCACACCGGTTGAAGCTTGTTATAGCCGTACTCTGGAGACTGTAAGAATTCAATGATGACAGTTTTCACACCGGTTGAAGCTTGTTATAGCCGTAATCTGGAGACTGTAAGAATTGAATGATAACAGTTTTCACATCGGTTAAAGCTTGTTATAGCCGTACTCTGGAGACTGTAAGAATTCAATGATGTCAGTTTTCATACCGGTTGAAGCTTGTTATAGCCGTACTCTAGAAACTGTAAGAATTCAATGATGACAGTTTTCACACCGGTTGAAGCTTGTTATAACCGTACTCTGGAGACTGTAAGAATTCAATAATGACAGTTTTCACATCGGTTGAAGCTTGTTATAGCCGTACTCTGGAGTCTGCAAGAATTCAATGATGACAGTTTTTACATCGGTTGAAGCCTGTTATAGCCGTACTCTAGAAACTGTAAGAATTCAATGATAACAGTTTTCACACCGGTTGAAGCCTGTTATAGTCGTACTCTGGAGACTGTAAGAATTCAATTGTAGTGTAATGCTCAGGTGTTTTGTATTTTATTTCGGGTATTTCTTTCAGAAGTTTAAGATTTTAAAAATTATAGAAGATGGAAACTGTACATTTCATAAATTGACATGTCAGACAAGATTTGACAATCTTCAGTAGCTTAAGGCTTGTTGAACTTGTACGTATCCTTAAGTGATCGGTAAATTAGATAATGTGTCTGCTGTGTTTTCCTGTATAATCCTTTATAAACTCAATACACTCTGTGATCAGGGGAGAGGCTGCCCAAGTGGCGAGCTAAGGGACTTGTTCCCGCTCTCATGAGCTGAAACTTAATAAGCATTGTTAAGAGCTAGGCTGAATTACATTTATAATTAAGAACATCTGTTTATAGAGTTGTTAACATAACTGTTTTATAAGTCTCATTGAACTTTGAATATATCTGTGAAATTAGACTGAACTTTCATAAGTAACTGTGCATTGCTGTCGTAGAAAATAAATGTTAGAACTGTCATAATGTGTTGTGTTTCAAGACAAGCTTCAGGTACAACGTGCTACGCTAAACAATGATGACAGTTTTCACATCGGTTGAAACCTGTTATAGCCGTACTCTGGAGACTGTAAGAATTCAATAACAGATTTCTCATCAGTTGAAACCTGTTATAGCCGTACTCTGGAGACTGTAAGAATTCAATGACAGTTTTCTCATCAGTTGAAACCTGTTATAGCCGTACTTTGGTGACTGTAAGAATTCAATGACAGTTTTCTCATCAGTTGAAACCTGTTATAGCCGTACTCTGGAGACTATTAGAATTCAATGATGACAGTTTGTACATCGGTTGAAACCTGTTATAGCCGTACTCTGGAGACTTTAAGAATTCAATGATGACAGTTTTCACATAGGTTGAAACCTGTTATAGCCGTACTCTGGAGACTGTAAGAATTCAATGATGACAGTTTTCACATCGGTTGAAGCTTGTTAAAGCCGTACTCTAGAAACTGTAAGTTTTCAATGATGACAGTTTTCACACCGGTTGAAGCTTGTTGTAGCCGTACTCTGGAGACTTTAAGAATTCAATGATGACAGTTTTCACATAGGTTGAAACCTGTTATAGCCGTACTCTGGAGACTGTAAGAATTCAATGATGACAGTTTTCACATCGGTTGAAGCTTGTTATAGCCGTTCTCTAGAAACTGTAAGAATTCAATGATGACAGTTTTCACACCGGTTGAAGCTTGTTATAGCCGTACTCTGGAGACTGTAAGAATTCAATGATGACAGTTTTCACATCGGTTGAAGCTTGTTATAGCCGTACTCTGGAGTCTGCAAGAATTCAATGATGACAGTTTTTACATCGGTTGAAGCCTGTTATAGCCGTACTCTAGAAACTGTAAGAATTCAAAGATAACAGTTTTCACACAGGTTGAAGCCTGTTATAGTCGTACTCTGGAGACTGTAAGAATTCAATTGTATAGTAATGCTCAGGTGTTTTGTATTTTATTTCGGGTATTTCTTTCAGAAGTTTAAGATTTTAAAAATTATAGAAGATGAAAACTGTACATTTCATAAATTGACAAGTCAGACAAGATTTGACAATCTTCAGTAGCTTAAGGCTTGTTGAACTTGTACGTATCCTTAAGTGATTGGGAAATTAGATAATGTGTCTGCTGTGTTTTCCTGTATAATCCTTTATGAACTCAATACACTCTGTGATCAGGGGAGAGGCTGTCCAAGTGGCGAGCTAAGGGACTTGTTCCCGCTCTCATGAGCTGAAACTTAATAAGCATTGTTAAGAGCTAGGCTGAATTACATTTATAATTAAGAACATCTGTTTATAGAGTTGTTAACATAACTGTTTTATAAGTCTCATTGAACTTTGAATATATCTGTGAAATTAGACTGAACTTTCATAAGTAACTGTGCATTGCTGTCGTAGAAAATAAATGTTAGAACTGTTATAATGTGTTGTGTTTCAAGACAAGCTTCAGGTACAACGTGCTACGTTACACAATGATGACAGTTTTCACATCGGTTGAAACCTGTTATAGCCGTACTCTGGAGACTGTAAGAATTCAATGACAGATTTCTCATCAGTTGAAACCTGTTATAGCCGTACTCTGGAGACTGTAAGAATTCAATGACAGTTTTCTCATCAGTTGAAACCTGTTATAGCCGTACTCTGGAGACTGTAAGAATTCAATGACAGTTTTCTCACCAGCTGAAACCTGTTATAGCCGTACTCTGGAGACTATTAGAATTCAATGATGACAGTTTTGTACATCGGTTGGAACCTGTTATAACCGTACTCTGGAGACTTTAAGAATTCAATGCTGACAGTTTTCACATCGGTTGAGACCTGTTATAGCCGTACTCTGGAGACTGCAAGAATTCAATGTTGACAGCTTTTATTTCGGTTTAAACCTGTTATAGCCGTACTCTGGAGACTGCAAGAATTCAATGACAACAGTTTTCAATGGGATGGGGAGATTGACCCTACGTTCTATTTCCGCACTACTTTAATTGTTTATTTACCGCTTATTTCTCTAACTAATTTCCATATTTCAATGTAAAAGTTCCTTGTCAGTTTAAATAATCATTTCAATGCACATGCTAAAAGAAAACATATCAAGTTATATATCTTTAAAATGACTTAGATTGCAAGTTTTTAATGGTGCATAAGTTTGAAAATCAAAAGAGAAACATATGACACACTGGCAGTTTAATAATAGCATTTTTATAGATATTTAGCATAAAGTAACTTTTATATCTTTTGAACTGTTAACTTTTAAATGTTAATGTGAATAAAAAAGGCATGGCTCTAGATATTCTCTTTGTGAATATTTGTGTTTTTGATGAAACAGAGACTGTATTTCAATTGGTATCATTATACTAAATTTTAATGAAGGCCTTGGAGGTTTGCCTTACCGGGCTCCTCAGCGGTTTTCAATACAGTCCGAGCAGAATTTCTAGTGGATGCAAATTATTTGAATGTTAAACAGTTTCGTGGAAGTATTGCACATCAAATGTGGGTATCTGTGATGTAAATACTTTGATTTTTATAAGGAACTTGTTCGCTATATCTATAAGAGACATATAAGGAACACATTGTGCTTGCCCCGAGAAGTTTCTTGTCTCCTTTGCTCATCCATAGTGAAAACATGTAAGATGGTGACTTATTGGAAGAACAACATAGGCTAACACTACAATTAGTCATCGTACCATTAAATCCGGAAGCGTAGCGACTACCTTTAGAGGGATTAATCACAAGAGATGAACTGTCACGGTGCATTACGATATTAACTTATCTCCCTTGTTAAACGCACTTACTTAAAAAATTACAAATATTTGATCCATTATAAGTTTATGAAAATTACAATAGTGTTTGAGGTGTGTAAAACTAAAATCTAAAAGTATGTAAAGGGTTATGTCATATTTCATTAAAAGTTCGAACCGCCTGTATTGAAATTTTGTTACGGACTTTCGTCAGTTGTCTTATTACATAAGTTGCAACTTACTACTTGATTGCTTCTTTTGTAATAAACTTGAACATGCGAAGTATTAAAATCAGAAACAGTCTATACTAACGGTTTATGAAGGCAAATTTCTACACTATATTATAATTCATAGTAAACATTGATAAAAATATAGGTTTAGAACATAATTCAATAAATCTAAAAGCTTCTGAATGAAAAAATACTAAATTTTAAAATTGCAAAAGTAATTTCTTTCACAATAATGGTAATGTTATTTTCCGATATAATAGATATATCGTATTTCTGTGGCAAGGTTGTGAAAAGTTTAATCCAATTATAATAAATCAAATAAATTTATCAAACTAAATCAGATAAGAAATATCTATGTATGACAAAGGTACAAAGGCATGCGATATTCAAGTATTTGAAAACCAATTTAAAGTGGAATAATTATGCTATTTCTTTATATCTGGTGATTACATATTGTCAAGTATAATAAGTGTCTATAGATTACAAGCATTAAATTTCAGGAGACCTTAAACAAAATTTTAAAGACTATCAAATTGTAAGGTAATACATGATCTTGATTTTAAATGCAGTAAACATCAATCTCGCTGTGTTCTTTAAAATTTCCTGTATGATTTAAACCAGTCAGTACAATGTCTACCCAATACTAACTATGTAAAATCATTATTTCGAAAATCTTAAAAATTACATTACCATCTCTAAACGAAAATGTGATATATGCTCCAATCAGATGTTGTTTGTATAGTAAAAATCAGGTAAGATAATGTTTGAGTCGGCTAACTTTAGGTTAATGAATATTTCTGTATGTTTTAAAATGAGGCAAACGTTTCTTTCAGACAGTAGTGCTCATGCCATTTAAACATTGTAACGTATGAAAGGGTCACAACTAGCACTCTTGATGCCTTGAAAGTATACAAAAGGTCACTGAGATTTGATACATTTGTTCAGAGTTTGGTAAGGTTACATAAATGTAATTTGAAAGATATAAAACTTATATATCAGACATAGAAATTATCCAGATAAGCATTTTATCATTGTTGCGTGCTATAAAACATATTAGGCAGAAAACCAGACACAATTTTGTCCTAACACTTTGTGCAAGGCTCTTCACTATCTTCATTTCTGGAAGTAAATTAGGACAGATCTATTGAACGTATATTGTGTATCTACAAACTGCCTTTTACAGTTGCCTATCTGTAAAACCTCTTTATTATAGATTTACCACAATCAGTATTTAACCGATTTACAAAATTTAATTTCATACAATAAATAATTGCTATGTAATATAAAATGTTAAACACCATTTAAAGGTATAACATAACCAAATTTTATATTTTTAAATCAGAACAACGAATTCATATGTTTAATGCAAAGATAAAATTTACATGTTTATATATATTAACAGTGCTATGTATTAGGTTTAAATTACTACAGGCTGTGTACATATGTACTTAAATACAGTACAAATGTGACACTTAATTATGAATATAGTTCTACATGCAAAATTGATTTATATATTTAGTAAAGTTTAATACATTTACCGGGGACGTCATCCCGCTGAAAAAATATCTAAAGATATAATATTTCAGTGGAGGATAGTCGTTATATATCTTAAGTGTGTGAAGTTGGCGAGAAGTTCGACATTCGACATTGAACATTGGATAAGAGAACCAACATTGAATATCTGAAGCGTGAAGTTGGCAATCAGTTAAACTTTCGACATTGAACATTCGATCTCTGAACAACATTGAACTGAAAAGGACATTGGACATTCGATACCAGAAGGACATTGGATTCGAAATTCAATTTAAGAACGACATTGGACATTCGAAACCAGAACGACAGACATTCGATTTCAGAACGACATTAGACATTTGATTTCAGAACGCGATTGGACATTCGAATTTAGAACGACATTGGATATTCGATTTCAAAACGACATTAGACATTTGAATCCAGAACGGCATTGGACATTCGAATCCACAACGACATTGAAATTTGATACCAGAACGACATTGGACATTCTAATTCAGAACGACATCGGACATTCGATACCAAAACGACATTGGACATTTAATTTCAGATCGACATTCGACATTCGATTTCAGAACGACATCGGACATTCGATACCAGAACGACATTCGACATTCAAATATAAAACGATATTGGAATTTCAATTTCAGAACGACATTCGACATTCGATTTCAGAACGATATTCGACATTTGAATCCAAAACGACATTCAACATTCGATACCAGAACGACATTGGACAATCGATTTCAGAACGACTTTGGACATTGGATACCAGAACGACATTTGACATTCGATTTCAGAACGACATTCATTTCAGAACGACATTCGACATTCGAATCCAGAACGATATTGGACATTCGATACCAGAACGACATTGGACATACGATTTCAGAACGACATTCGACATTCGAATCTAGAACGACATTGGACGTTCGAATCCAGAACGACATTGGACATTCGATACCAGAACGACATTGGACATTCGATTTCAGAACGACATTGGACATTTGAATATAAAACGACATTGGACATTCAATGCAGAACGACATTCATTTCAGAATGACATTGAATATTCTAATCCAGAACGACATTGGACATTCGATAGCAGAACGACATTGGACATTCGAATCCATAGACTGTCCAATGTCGTTCTGGTATCGAATGTCCAATGTTGTTCTGAAATCGAATGCCCAATGTCGTTCTGGTATCGAATGTCCAATCGAATGTCCAATGTTCTGAAATCGAATGTCGAATGTCATGCTGAAATTGAATGTCCAATGTCGTTCTGGTATCGAATGTCCAATATCGTTCTGGATTCGAATTTCGAATGTCGTTCTGAAATGAATTTCGTTCTGTAAACGAATGTCCAATGTCGTTCTGGATTCGAATGTCCAATGCCGTTCTGAAATCGAGTGTCCAATGTCGTTCTGGTATCGAATGTCCAATATAAAAAAATCGAATGTTCAATGTCGTTTTGGTATCGAATGTCTAATGTCGTTCTGAAATCGAATGTCGTTCTGGAATTGAATATCCAATGTCGTTCTAAAATGGAATGTCCAATGTCGTTCTTAAATCGAATGTCTAATGTCGGGATATTTTCGAGTACCGAAAAACTGAGGATATGGATGTCGTATAGTTTGCTTTTTAGTCAAAATATCGACGTCGGTAAATACTTATACTTCTGGCATACCGGTTTGTTAGAATTTATTACAATTTCTTAATTAAAATAATCCCATGTTTTCAGATTATTACCCTTTAAATAGTTTTGTCTGGCCTAACAAACAAATACACCTATGATTTGATCGGCCAACGGGTATGAATAACTTACACAATAGGTGATAAATACCGCATAGTGTTATAAAGACATTCAATTCATTCAATTCAACTTTATTCAGGTCATAAGATCATAAGATATTATATCATATTAAAAATATCATACATCACATAAACATATACGTATTCAATATAAAAGACAATTATTCTAAGAATATGACATTAATAACTAAGCATATGCAAATTTGATCTTATAGCCTGGGATAGCCCATTAAAGTAATCTTAATATCTTATTTCCAATGGGTTTCCTAAATTTATATATCATGTAAAAATAGTCAAAAGCTAAAAAAGAATTGTTATTATATAATAAGTAAGTAAATCGTCTTTTATATTCTCGTACGATGAATGGGAAAAAGCAATCAGTAAAAATTCACCAGTCACATTAATTAGCAGAATTACTGACGTGACAAGAAGTGTTTGAGACAATAATATTGTTTTGCTTTTAAAGTTTTAGTTTGTCCATAGTTTTAAATATCAGCACAATTTTTTGTTTTAGGTGTTTTTTCCAAAGTATGTTTTATTGCTATTACGTGTGGAAATAAATCTGCCAGGTACACGTTGGTAACTTTTGCCATCTCATATGGTGTCCTATCAAAGTCATTGATACTATTACTGATGCAAAAAACTGGACGTCTTTTTTTTTGAGTGTGGCTTATTTATAAACCCTTTTTTGCCTGTAGTGAAATGGTGGCTTATTTTCGAGACCGGCTTATTTTCAAAACCGGCTTATTTTCGGGATTTCAGGGTATCATAACATCAATATTTACTTTGTCTACATGTTCATTTGAATATGATTATGCAAAGCAGACAAGAGCAAAATTGCTTACTTTTTGTTTGAACCACAAATTAAAGGGATTAGGCTGTAAAATACTGAAGAAGTTAATATCACTAAACTTTGGTCAGGTTGAAAAATGATACTCCTGTTATCTTTTAAGAAAAAAGAGAAGGGAAAGAAGAGGAAAAGCAAAGTATTATTACAAATGGATATTATGTTGTTTGTGGTCCTAGAAATGATTAACACTTTCATTTATGAACCGCCATCAAATTTGGTCTGCAGATGTTTTGTTTTAAATATCCAAGTTGTGTTATGCAAATTAGACTTTGTTCGTGATCAAACGGTTGAAATCACTTACTTCGAATGAATTGCATCTTCACATATAAGTGTGTTGGATAATTTGGAGGCTGGTAGATGTTTTTCAAGATACATTTGCTTGTTTTCAAGTAATGATACGGTCTTTGAAATCATATTTAATAATAAATGTTATATAACTTGTGTGCAGGTGGTCATATCCAGTACTATGAATGATTTTACATATGGTAGATTATAAATGACTGTGATTTTAACAAACAAAACATGTATAACTAAATACCTGACTTTATTTATGTCAAATCTTTACATGTTTGAATGAATTTGTAAATATTGTTTAATGATTATTTTATAATAGAAACATAAACAAACATTTAAAGGTACTTTCATTACAAAAAATATCCCTTAAAACAACAGTCAGTTGATGAGTAAATCTAAACTGAACGTATCAATTTGATAGTGTTCAAATATTAACATATTGATGATTACTCAACACTGTTTAGTTGAAATAAAAATGCTTTCATATCAGAGATCTGATGCCACTTAAATACCATATTAATGAATAGCGTAATAAATAACGACCAAAGTGGAGTGATGCAACGACATACTAAACTGAGCCTTAGCAAACGTAAACAAGAGATATTTGCACGAGCTCAGGTTAGTATACGGACACTGAGACTCGGTATCGGATATACCGCATGGTCGAGTACAATACACATGTTTAAGATAGAAGTGCCGTGGGAATTACATACCAGTTTGTGAGAATAAATACCAGTTTATGAGAATAAATACCAGTTTGTGAGAATACATACCAATTTCTGAGAATAAATACCAGTTTGTGAGAATAAATACCAGTTTTTTGAAAATACATACCAGTTTGTGAGAATACTTACCAGTTTGTGAGAATACATACCAGTTTGTGAAATACATACCAGTTTGTGAGAATATATACCAGTTTGTGAGAATAAATACCAGTTTGTGAGAATACATACCAGTTGGTGAGAATAAATACCAGTTTGTGAGAATAAATATTGCGCAAATAACGTCGCGCAAAATCTCAATTTCAGAGCTCATACAAATTTTTCCTACAACTCCGATAAACTACTTATTTATATTTGCGAAGTTGTATCTGATATTGGGAGGAAAAGCATAATTCTATCCCTTGAAAAGTATAATATTAAACACTAAATTCTTTATTCCTGCAAATTACACCTAATTGCACTAATTTAGAGTTACCTTATCTACCCACAGTTGTTACTTTTGTTTCTCCGCGCCCAAAAGCTTTTTTAGTGCAGTGTGTGTCACAGTGTGTTATCTTAATGTAGGTTCTTACAGGCTGAACTTTAGCAATATCAGAGCAGTTGTCTTTTTGAGAGGTGGCTGATTGCACAGCATTGACTGTTTGTCCTTCAAAAATACCAATAGATCAGTATATGACTTATATGGTGGCAAAGGTGTTTATAGTACACGTAGTGAACTGTTTGGTAAATATTAGTTGCTGCATATTCAAAAGAAAACAACAACGACAATAATACCCTCTAAGTAAATACACCAACGTAATCGTCAAACATCAAAGCACTTAGATTATCATTTTCTTGTACCTTTTACGCCCCAAGACGGGATAAAATGATATTTCTTGTGTTTCATTCATTATCCATTTTACCTGTAAGTAATTTCTCATCATTTAACTTTAAAGTATCATATAGAGCTAACATCCCTGATTAGACGTTTATCAATATAATGGTCTTGATAACATCTGTGCTAAGTTTGAAACTCCATTTTGAATGAACAACTACGTTAGTCTAAATTTAATCTCAACCTTGTGTATGCAATACATTTCATTCTATATTTCGAAACTTTGTGGTCAATTTCGCATACTTGTTTTGGTCAAGCAATAATGAGGTCGCTAAATACAACAATACAAATCTTAAAAATTAATATTAAAAAGGCCATGTTTTACTCCAACATTCAGGAAACTCCACCAGAATGTCAGTTTGCCTAGGGTCTACAACAAAGACACCAGTATCGCTTTATCATCTCTTATACTTTCAGTCCTACGTACACTGCTTTGTCTGGCGAGGATTGTCATTTCGCTGCATCATGCAGCAACTTTCGTTTTTGTATGTTATATATATATTGTGCGTAAGTGTTGACCTGATATTCATTAAGTTGGGGCGTTTTCGTCAGCGTGCACAATATTTTTATCTGTATTTCTTATTAGAAATAACCTACTTGTATGCATATAATTTATATTAGTTTACTGATGAAACAGTGGCGTAATAGTTAGCTCTTTGACTTCAACACACGATACCACGGGTTCGAATTCATTTATCTTATCTTTACTGCAATAATAAATTATTCATTAAATAAATGTAATTATATCGATGTTGCTTTTTGTCTTACTAATGTATTGAAGTAAATAAATAAACCATAAAATCTTATGGTAAATGAGGCAATTAATCCGCCTTTTAAATCTTGTAAAATACAATTTCAACAAAATGATATTGAAACATAAAATATTCGATCCTACAACCTCTAGATAGATGGCTGAACGTTTTTTACCACAATGCTATCAGCACATCTGACAAAATGTCAGTTAAGAAATGAATATCTTTATAATATGTAGGTTCGGACATCGAACATCGATTTAAATTACCAAAATGTACTGATACAAAATTTTGTCATGTTAAATGTTTATGTTTTACAAGTACATTTAGACCTTGAATGTATAATTTACGGTATATTTACTTTGAGCAGATTGTTTAACAAATTTAATAGACCTCTAACGACAAAATTATCTTTCAAGATAGACGTTAACTATATTGACACACGGATCAAATAAAACTCTCCATTTACGATTATCAAGCTTATAATTCTATTTAACCAAACGGGTTCTTTGATGACATTAAAATAAACAAAATCTATCTTAGGTGGGTTTGTAATTTACTCAATCATGTTGTAGTTTGACAGCTCAATGTTTTTGCTACTTTTTGAAGAATGTGCTTACAATTGTTTGATGCGTATATGTCCTATAATTTTTAACAATATATAATTTGATCAAGTAGGGTCGTAAAACGTACCATAGTGTGCAATAACAATGAGACTGGGCTACGCGTTGGTAAAAGTAAATATTATCTTCAATTAAATCATTCGCTTATTATTCATACAAAAGGACATTTTTGTTAACTTCAGTGCGTTTTAAAAAGAATCGTCTAACTGCGTAATTTGTCAAAATTGGTCGGCAAGCCAAGCATACTAAAATGATATAAATAGGTGTAAAAAAGACTAAGTCCGATGATACCTCGAAGTATTTAAAGTGTATAAACAAATTCTTTTGCAGTCGTGTTTAGAATTATGGCACCCGTCATAGCTCATGTCAGCTTCTTTAAATAGTAGATGTTTTAGCGCCTAACCGGCAAATATTGTTTATTTATGTCTTATACATGTAAAGATAAAGAGTAGCAGGATAAAATATATGCATAGCCATTCGGATTGAATTTATGAGGCTGTCACTTCAAACACAATACAAGAAACAAAGTAAAATAACTGGCTGCACTGTTAATTATTTATCGTACAAACCACCAGCATTAATTCAATTAAAGAGCAAAGACGGCAACAAATAGGCCGAATTTCACATTCCAGTATTAATTAAATTAAAAAAGAAATAGCAGAATTACACATTCCAGCATGAATTTTATAAAACAGCTAAATGGGTAAATAGCCGGTCGGATTACATAATCCAGTATCGATTTTTAAGGATTGTTGAGCATCAATAAATGAGCAAAAATGTAAGAAGCAAATGCCGAACTTCACTTTTAAACATTATCTCAAGTTAAGAGCATATGCATCAAAATATATCATTACAATTTTTTTTTCAAACACATACAATTGTAACGCGCTATTTTGTAGTGACATTTTTAAACAAACTGGTTTTCATAGCGCTGAACTTACTCCAGGTCAATCATGGTGTCAGAACATATTTATTTAATAATAACGCTGGACCAGATCATTGATATATTTTACCTTAATTTTGCATCGAATTTCAGAGTTACCATTTTCTCTTTCGCAATGAATTGATATTCCTATGTTACGTAAAATATCTGCACACATATACATAATAGTTATAGAGAAAACTGTCGATTTGATATTGTTAGAAAAGATTTTAGATAAATGTGTAAATCAAGTAGTTTCATAAAATCTGGAATCGATCAGTGCACAATTCAACGAAATAAAATAAGATAAAATAGATTAATAACTTAAAACCTTATTGTTGTTATTGTTCTCCTTTCTAGAATTAAGAAATAATTTATAGCAGAACGGTGCTTTATCACTATTTATGCACGATGGGCGGTTATACGTCGGGCGAAATAATTCCACGAGGTCGCAGCCCTCGTGAAATTATTTCGGACGACGTATAACAGCCCGAGTGTATAATTAGTGATAAAGCACTGTTTTGCTATAGATTATTTCGTTTCTCATATGTTCTTTATTGTAAAATTTATATCGAATATGATGGAACAGTGTCTTCGCGCAACATGGCGCTAGTAGTAGGTATTTGTTAAAACACGCTAGGTCTTGCGGCAGAATTCATTTCGAGCGAAAGATAGTGCGAATTATTCAGCAAAGCGAATAATTAATTCAGTATGTATATAAATTAATCAAAGCATTTGTGCAATGTGACATTTCGTTTAAAACATGTTATTAAGTAAAATATTTCATGAAATTTGAAAGCGATATTTCTTGATGCGTACATGACGCTAAATATCACGTTGACGTGACGTCAACATAACATCGTTGTGATGATTAAAGCATTGATAGCTATATTAGAATGCGTTATACAGCATCAAAGGCTTCATTTTCAAAAACCACTCGGAGACGTATTATATGGTATCTCTGTGCTACAAGGAAATTATGGCTATCAAATGGAAAACCTGAAAATACCTTCAATAGCGTTTTCTTTTCTCATAGCTTTCCAGTATAAAGATATAGAGAATCCATCATTGGTCTTCGGTTAAGATAAGAAAATCCCAACCCGAGGGCGCACCGCTCAAGACTTTAACGAGGCTGAGCCGAGTTTAAGACTTAAGCGGTGCGCCCGAGGGTTGGGATTTCCGATCTTCACCGAACACCAATGATGGATTCTATTTCTCACTTACCACAACAGAAACAATAAAAAACAAGCATGAAAATATAAAACTATTTAAAACGCGGGAAGTTGACGTCCGTAAGCAGAAGTGACGTCGTGACATTTCAGTGACGCACAATAATAAAGTTCCTCTTTAGTTTTATCGTTTGTAGCGTAACGGTACGTTCTTATCATAAAGTAATAAATTTTGAATCGAGAAATACACTATAAGGAACGGAGAGAAAAGATAAAGGTACCTGATTTTTAATTATTTTACATAAATAATATGTATATTCAGTGCATGAAGTAATCCGTCACAGGAGTGTGGGATAACCCATGTGAGATAAGATTTTCCAGCATTTCTAAAAATAGAGATTTTTCTGTCCGATAAGTGAGAAATTTAGTGGTAAAGTGCAAACATATAAATAATAGCATTAAACGTTCCATGTCTCTCCAAAAAGGGCTTGAGCTGTGCGATGTGAATTATTTTCCAAACATGACATCCACATTCAAGTTTATTCTTTGCCAGTTGGATTAAATTCGTGAAAACGAAGCTTTAGTGCTCTTAGACGACTTAAAACTTGTACAAATTCAAGAATAAAGGACAATCGGCTTAATGGTTTGGCCAAAATGATCGTTCACAAAAAATGTACCAAGATGTTTGGAATTTCTTCAGTGTGTGACTCTCCTGACATAAGTTAATAGCCTTTATTTGTTGATACTCTCCGACTTTGTAAATAAATATTACTTGACTTGACTTGAGCCTGTAGTTTTTGACTTTGAAACGAAACAAAATTAAACTTCTTATATCTACAAAACCTTTGAATAATCAGAAAACGCAGGAAATCGCTTACATATCCTAATTTCTTTCTGAAGGAGGAATACCCTGAAACCTCTACACTGCATTCAAATCTTAAATATTTAGTTTCACACCTTCGTTGCCAGACGTATATTCTAGTTATCAATATTTACCTTTCGACTCTTCTGTCAGTATCCTGTGTATCTCAGTTACAAATATTTACATTCTGACTCCTCTGATGTGATCCAAAAAAACGGTAAAGTTTCTTGTTACACTATAGTCGACGAAAGTCCCGACCTGGAAGAGATGGAACAATCTGTTTGCAGCCCACTGTATGTGTCATATTTGCCTCCCCAGCATCCAGTCTAGGTTGATACTGCCGGAAACAGTACCAATTTAAGTTAATCACCAAGCACTGAACACTATTCATTATATCGGGAATCGGACCCGGACCGCTCGCGTTATCGTCCGGCTAACCACTGCGCTACTGATTCCGAGTATATTGTAAATTTAAAAGATACATTATGGCTCTTCCTTTGCCACTCTGTTTATTTGTAATTCAATGTTTCTGGTTCCTCTACTGCCTTCCGGTGAATTCAGAGTTTTGATATTTACTTGCTGGCTCCTCCGTATCTATCCTATGTATTCTTATTTTAATAGCTTTATTTTGACTCCTACGTTGCCATTGCATGTGTTATTTACACAACTTACATGTTCTCTCCTCCGATGTTACTAATAAACTTTGATAATGTGGCAGTTGACCTCAATACAATCGACACTGTTTATTTTCCAATACAGGTAAATCCAATAATTGCTTTACAATAGATCTGTGACAGATTATCTTTGAACACCCCTGGACTTATTGGATTCAACTGCCACATTATCAAAGCTTATAAGTAAAGTATCCTCCGATGTTATCCTGTTTATTTTATTTTAGTGTTTATATTATGACTCCTGCATTTCTAAACATTATTGCCGCGCACGCTTTATCCATTGGAACCCTTACTAATATTTACTGTTAACAATGCTAATCTGATCATTTTACTGTTTTAAAGATCTGCTCCGCCGCTATTCAAATTCTATTGTGTGTATGCAACCCATGATTACAATAGGTAACTGTTAACGGCCACGTGCCACACTTCTGCACGCAAAACCACAGGTATTTTATATAGAATTTAATATAAGCTAGACTCTATTTTGACAGGCGGCACTGTTCATAGTCAGAATTTTCATGCTTTTTCAGTGACACTTCAAGGTTAAAAGGTAGGACGGGAGCAGGGCTTTAAACATAATTTCGTAACATTTCGCCTGGGTAGCCTAGTGGTAGGGCGCCCGCTTTGAGCGCGGGAGGTCGTGGGTCCGATTCCTGACCGTGTTAATCAAAAGATGTACAAGAGCCATGTTACACATGGCCAATCTCCCGCCCGACATATTATAATTCAAGGCTAAAGTTCCTGGCAAGTTAGTGTCTGAAAGTATTAATTTTGGGGAAAGCTTTGAAGAACCGTTTAGTTGTTGTCCGCATATGGGGTTTAAAAGATGTGGAAGAAAGAATAAATCAGTAATGACGTGGTTTAATGCTAAATTTTATTAATTTTCATGAACAGTATAGCTATGATGTTTTTTTTCTATATGGCTACTGTAAAAAGAAGGAATGGAAAGCTAACAGGGAACAAGAGTGCCAAAATGTCACAATATATGCCCGTCGCAGCAAATTTCTTTACTCTAGCAGCTGTATTTGCAAATGGAATGTTAATTTTGTGGTTGTTTAGTAATCTTTGTAAGTCTTTTGTTTTTTGTTTTAAGTCCACAAAAAAACTCCTTACCAGGTAGAGATAGCTTATATATAATAAAATACACCTAAAATTGGAGAGTAACATCTATGTTTTACCACAGAAAGTGGTCTTGTTTCTTCCCTACGGTCAATTATGAAAATGTTACAATATAAGTTATTTATAGTAACAATTAAGGGAAGTTAATCTTTAAAAAATATGAATTCTAACACGATCCGATTCAGTTTCCTAATAAACAAAGAAGGCTGAAAACAGTGAATTAACATACAACAAATCACTGTTCTGACGTCACAATTATTACGTCATGGCGTCAAACAGCATAGCTTGAAAAGAAACCAATTGAAAACGGGCAAATATTTAATGAATGTCGTCAAGGATGTACATAAAAATCCTTGGTAACGTGTTAGAATCGAAATAATATATTTCATTTAGTGATTTGCTCTTGAATAAATCATTGTTTGTCGTTCATATGCGTATTATTATATCACTCTCACTCGGCTGCGCCCTCGTGATATAATTCCTTCGCATCTGAACTCCAAACAATGATTTATTCCACGACAAATCACTGGATGAGATATATTATTTCTTAAATATAGAAAAAAAATGCAAGTCCACACAAAAATCAGGTTAAGATTGGTCAAAATACATCTTAAATGGATTAAGCATGCATGCTGTACTACAGGAAAGTGGTCTTGACTTTTCCCTACGACTAGTAATCACACTATATAAACGACTGTATCCCCCGCTTCCTCTTGCGAGTGATCAAAACAATAAAATGACACGGAAAAGGTAAGAATCGTCTTTAAATTCATTATTTGGCTTTACACTGCATGTGTATTTAAGTTAAACGATAAATCTAACATAAATATGTGTATATGATGATATAATAGATGAAACTGACAGGTAATGTTTAAAAAATATTGACTGATCACACTCATTACATAAAAATTCTCTCGACCAAGTCAGGAAATTGATGAATATCACGCCAAATTGATTTGTAATCCAATTATCCATGATGTTTTCTGTAACAAGTATGCATACTCCATAAATGTATGTAAATAAAATGTTTTGTTTCTGTTGCGTTTTTGAATGAAATTAATTGTTCTCTAGTCGGTGCAAAAACATTTACTGTATGCCGACTTGCCAATTTTGATATTTGATCTGAATTCGTATTTGCGAGTGATACTGTATTCCATCTTGCGAGTACAAAAGGCGATTTATGTCCTTAAGGTGGAATGCGCCTAATTTGAAGTTCTTGGGTTCCGTTTTCGAAATTTTGTTTAATATAAAATTCAGCATATTCATCATAGAATGCGTATTTTACTTTTTTGATATTTCTGTTACTTTTTTCTCTACAAACCTTCAAACACGACCATTGACGTCCATTTTTGATGAACCATGATTTCACGTCCGTCAGACTGTTTTCTTAAATCGTTCTGTTCAGTCAACAAGTATCGATTTGCTTGTTTCTCATCATAATTTCATTTAAAAATGTCTTTGAAATTGTGTATAATTTGTGGAGATCATTTTAACGTTGAAGTCGATATTTACGTTAAAGTGACGTCAAAGCGAAAAATATGACGTTTAGTTTTGAATAAAATGTTTGCGTTAATCTTGTCTCAGGTAAAACCCAAACGATAGAATTTGACAAAAAACTAATATGATCATGAAAACTTTATTTTCTGTCGATTGAAGGAATAAAATTATAGAGTCACCGAATTCATTTTCGCGTAATATTACGTTACGCTACCCCTACCCCCCAAATCACAAGATAGCGCAATTGAGTATTTTTTCATGTATCTCCTCCTGTTAGGATAAACTCTACTATTTTATTTTTCCTTGTAAAATTAAATCAAAATAGCCTTTAAAACTCTGTTACATTAGCGAAAAATAATTTCTGTGTAGAACTTTTAATGTTTATATTATATTTAATATATGAGAATGCGACAAAATCAACATCCCGTTACCCTTTGTGCTGAATTACATCACTCTACCCCTACCCCAGATATAAAATGCATAATTAAATTGATTTTCTGATTCACGTGATCAAGACAAACTCATCTTTAACATATTTAAGTAGAATTTAATCAAAACAGGCCTTTAAAACTATTAATGATTTCATTCAACGTTACAAGTGCAATGATTTATCTCGCAAGTTAATGATAATACATGAAAACTCATGTATCGATGCACATTAAATTGTTAACATTTACAAAAATAAATTAACAAGAAAGTTATAACCCATATGTTATATATTGACGATTGCGCTATAAATATACACTTGGACAAGAGCAAATCTTTAGTCCTGAATTTAGGGATACCAAAAAGAGAAGATATGGTTTTTTACGATATACTCAGCACAACAGCACTGCCATTAATGAACATGATTGTTTATTGCTAAATCTATAAAGGCTGCCAAATTATAGAAACCACTGCACTAGTGAAGGCCAAGCTCATTGGAAATTATAAAAATCAACTCGCAAAAAAAAAAACATCAAAATTTCCATACAATGACCAGGAACACAATCACAGATACAAGATCAAATTATTGACCATAGCCACTAAAAAAATAATACATGTAAACAAACATTCAGACATCTCGAATAATCAATTTACAATGCTGCACTCTGTTCCAGTATGTGGAACTACATGCAGCCATCTCACTTAACATCGGCACCTTACAACTGTAAAAGTAAGCAATGCCACCAGAGACAGAGAAACGATTTACATCAGTACATATAGGTAAAACAAAAAAATCAGCATTCAAACCCAAACAACCGCATGCATGCAGTCATACGTGTGCTGAAGTAAGGAAAATGAAACTGGTAATAATGCTGTTGAAACACCTAATGCGCACTGTATGAAGACACATGAAAAAGAACGCTTAAACAATTTTCGAGTGAAATACATTCTCAACAAATGAACAGCCCTTAAACTTTAATTTACATATCGCCATAATACAGGCAGCACAAATTGCTAACTTAATAAAATTCATAACAGGTTGCTGAACTTCAAACCATTATTTAATCAATAATTACCAACCTAATTCTAGACAAGCAATAGGCAACATTATGCTAAACCACAAAATGTGATGCAAGCTCCCTCAGCAAAATTTAATTTGGGAAAAATATTCCTCAGAGTGGACTTTTGGTTATTTTTTAACAAAGTTCATATACTTCTAGACATAAAAGCCCCTAAATAACTACTGGATATCTGGCACATTCCAGGCTATAACTTCCTACACTCACAACATTTTAGTATATGTTCTGTTGGGCAATCTGCAGTACCGTAGTTTTCATTTCAGTAATACAATATAGCCTCCGCATAAAACAAACAGCAAAGAAAACCAGGACAGCACATAAATACTAGATGACCACGGGCAACATGTCGAGCCCGTCAGCTGTCAAAAGGACTGGGAGTTGCACACGACACTCTGTCTCATTGAGGCAAACATTCATGCTAAATAAAAAAAAGATTGCAAAAAGTTACAATATAGGTTATTTGTAGTAACAACAAAGGGAAGTAAACGTTAGAAAAAAAAATCTATGTCCACACAAAAATTCTTACCAGTAGAGATAGGTCAAAATACATCTCAAAATTGGATGTAACATGCATGTTGTACTACAGAAAAGTGGTCTCGATTTTTCCCTATGACCAGTAATGAAAAAGTTACAATATAAGCTATTTACAGTAACAACAAAGGGAAGTAATTCTAGATTTTTGTGAATGACACTCCGTCTCATGATGGTGAACAATTGTGCCAAGTTACACCAAAATCCCTCCATGCATGAAGAAGAAATGCTCCGGACAATGTCATTCTTGTATCTGACCTTTGACCTGTAAGTGTGACCTTGACCTTAGACCTAAGGACCTGGTTCTTGCGCATGACACTCCGTCTCATGGTAGTGAACATTTGTGCCAAGTTACATCAAAATCCCTCCTTGCATGAAGAAGAAAAGCTCCGCACAAAGTTGTCATTCTTGTATCCTTTGACCTCTAAGCATGTCCTTGATCTTAGACCTAGGGATTTGATTCTTGCGCAGGACACTCCGTCTCATGATGGTGAACAATTGTGCCAAGTTTCATCAAAATCCCTCCATGCATGAAGAAGAAATGCTCCGGACAAAGTCATTATTGACCTTTGACCTCTAAGTGTGACCTTGAACTTTGAGATAGGAACCTGTGGTTTGCGCATGACACTCCGTCTCACTGAGGGTTACATTCATGCCAAATATAAACAAGATTGCTCCGTGCATGTCAAAGTGATGGTCCAGACAAACAAACCCGAACGGACGCACGCACAGATGCACGCACTGCCGCACGCACATACACCGTACAGCCATTTGGACAACTATGTCTTCGCTTCCGCAAGCGGACTCGACAATAAGGGTATTACAGCATTCAATTGTTAATAAACAAGCAAATTTGATGAATTGGTATCCCCCGCCGAAAGGGTTTGTGGTGAGGAATAGCAAAAAAATATATCCGTCAAAAAGTTAAAGATGTTAATAAGAAGCAAAAATTTCATTATTTGAATGGGATATGCTTTTTGTAATAAGCTTAGCTTTTAAAATTAAATGCAGTTAATTGAAATGTGAGCTTGAAGTTTAACTAGAATGAAATATTGTCTTTGAGTGGTTTGGCACCAGGTGTTGCTGATTAACATGTACATTTGAACTTAAAAGAACAAATGTCCTTAAGAGAACACAGGTAAGATATCTTGAACATGGCTGAGGGCAAGGTTTGTGCAGTCACAACTTAACATGTTGAAGGTTTGAACATTTAAAAAAAAAAAAAAAAAAAAAGGAATGGAAATATAATTATATATGTATATATTTATTTTTTTAGGGGGTGGGGGTACGGGTGAACGGGAGAGGAAACAAAATTTCACATGTTGATTATAAGTTTTGATGGAAAATTAAAAATGAAAAAAAAAGGTAAAAGGGTGAAGTTGGGGGGGGGGGGGCAGTCGGGGGGGGGGTGTGATCAAGGTAAGTGGGTGACCAGGAGTGGGTACACAACTTCACATGTTTACAATAAATGTTCATGGAAAAGAATGAAAGAAATTTAATGAAATTCTACCAAATGGTAAGTTTGTTATGTACAAATATGTGGATTTTTATACAATTAAAGGGCAATGACTCTAAATTTACAAATAAATCCAAACGAAATTGTGTGTACACAACCACATTATGGTGATCTAAATTCTGTTTAAGTTTCATAGTTCTAGGTGAAATATATCAAAAGTTATGATGCAGAAATTGCCATATTTATAGTACCCTATATAGTTAACACTAGAAACTTCTAAGGGACATAACTCTGGTGTTACTTGGGCAATCTGACTGAAACTTGACGGGCCGCAAGAACTTATAGTGGTGAACATGTATATGAAGTTTTAGATAAATATTCCCAACCATTTCCTAGATATGGCTCCAGACGGACGGACGGAAAGACAGACGGACAACGCCAAAACTATATCCCTCAGACTTTCGTCGGGGGATAACAAATTACATAAATAACTAAAACTGGATTTAGAGCTGATAAAATTCTGTTCAACCAACACTTATCTAAATGCCCATTGTGATTTTACCCCCCTCCCCAAAAACCCCGCCACATTGCTTAGCCGAAGGAACTAAAAGCACACGTACGAGCTATAAATATAACAAAAAAATGTTTCAAAATACAGTCGTTTACATGTTTTCCCTTATAATCTAATGTAGGTGGAAACTTGAGAATGTTATGTTGTATTTAAATTCTGCTAAATGACATGTTTTATCCAGGCCCGAGCTCAACTTTTTCTCAAAACGGAAACTTTACAACAATGCCATAGTTGCAAAGGGAGGTTAAAAATACCACCTTTGGTCATCAACAAAGGTAATAAGATGCTAAAATATTAATTCCATCATGAGCCCAGTGAAAAATATAATTATTTTGATATTGCAAACGTCTCTACCATATATTTCCCATCATAACCTATCAATTCCCTCAACTTCTGTGTCAGCAACAAACCAGGGGTGCGTTCGATTCGGGGAGAGGCGAGAGGAATTTTAACACTACCACCAATTAAACGCGAGTCGTGCAACACTAGTTTTGAGGCCACAAGCCAAGAACATGCTCCTTCTGTAATGGGGAGTGTAGTCAATCAAATATGCGCTTGACTTAATTCTAAATGCCGGCAGCAGTAAGTGAATGATTAGAACCGAGCTAGTACAAACTCTACCGATTGCATATTAGAATCTAAGATCACGTTGGGTGAAACAATACAGATTTCTCAAATAAGCGGAGGTGGGTAATTTCAGCTAAATACGCTCAACTTTACCCAACTCAAAAATTACTTTGCCTGCAGTGCATATAAATCAAAACCAAAATGACTTACAAAGGGAAAATAAAATGTTTTTTATTTTTTAATAATAAAAATTATAAAAAATATTGTTTGTTTGCAGTGCTCTGATATAGATGCTTTTCCCCCATTTCTGCCAACACAGACATGACAAAAATACAAACAAAGAAAATTCAAGCTGCCAATATTTAGGCTTATAATGAATAAATTATTACATTCTACAGAAATAAGTAAATAGTTAATACAATTTTTTCTGTATGCCAGGGCTTCCTGCTAGGATTTGAACCTAGAATTCTTACTGAAGTAAGCGTGTTTCCTTACACTACAAGAAGTAACCCCATAGCAACACAGACATTTTAGAGCATCCTAACACTTTCATTTATATAGAATATAAAAGTGCAATTAGTTCCCAAATCTGCAATAACAGATGATAACTGAAAAGACATATACAAAACGGCAACCTATATATTATATATGTGACGGTGACACTTGTAAATATATTGTAAATATTTCAACGGAACAAAATTTAATACATCATTAACTGTTGTGATATGTGCTGATAAATTAGCAACACTTGGTAGTCTGTACATGTAAAAATAGCAAAATAAACCACGCCATGAGAAAACCAACATACTACACATATATACTATGATAGTGTGTTTGTGACCAGCATCCGTACAGTCTTGTCAGGATCATGCTGTTCGCATTCAACGCCTCTTGCAATCAGAGAAACCGTCAGTGAACAGCATGGATTCATGCCGGTTGCAAAATCACTATTTTGGTTAGATATATACATAGATCTCTGAATTCGGCTACCCCTGTCAAATAAAATACAATAAAATACCCCCAGTCAGTTAAAATACATGTGATCAGCTGTTTAGATGGCATAGAAGCTATGATTATGAATATATTTTGGTCTTCTCAATCTCATGGTGCAGCTCAAATGAAAGTGAATTTAGTTGTTGTTGAATCTATAAGTGTCAAAATTAAAAATATGTATCCTATTTATAAACAAACAGATGCGGTAACCGGATCCCTTGACCCTTATGTCTACCGGTCTGGGTATGTTATAATTTAGTAAATTTAGACTCGTAATTGGGAAAGTTACCATCAAAAATGCCTCTTTCCATTTGTTTTTTTAAGAATCTATACATTGTATGAAAAACAAATATCTATGAGGCGTTAGACTTGAACTTAGATTATTAATTAAATTATTAAATCAATTATTTTGGGACGAACTGTCAAAGCAAGAGCGAGTTGACTGGGGCGAATCGGCAGTATGCCATTATTTACACGTATTTTTAAGACCTTCGTCTACTTAACATTAAGCAAACAAACAATGAAGAACAGCAAATCTATAACATTTAAATGAACTGGGATTTGTAACTGCCTGTATTGATTTGAACAAACCTACATTTCGTCAGAAAATAAAAATTCTCGGAAGCTTACCTCGCAGCCGCCGCCATATTTGTTTACCAAAATCCCATCAGCCAATCAGGCTACAGAAGTCGCTGGTGGTTACCTGTCGTACTTTTTCAAAGTTCGCAGGGGACCAGTCTATGGGACTATTACTTGTGGTAGAACAGTAATATGCTAATTATGTAAAAACCTTCACACAGCTCGCCCAACCAGCTGCTTCTTGGTGCGTGATTAAAGTGCCGCCATTTTACTCAACTTTTTCCATGCACATTTTCTTAAAAAATAAACAATGGCTAAGTGGTAACTATAATATTAATAATTATGCCACAATAATGTTGTAAATATGTATTTGAAAATATGCATGTAAAAGGATTTGCATAATTTTCACTACCTCTACCTGTATTATGCCTTTATTTGATATTTTTCTCTGGCAAAAATGACAAAATTTGCAATTTTACATGCAGTCAAACTCGGTATATATTCAGTCATGTAAAAAAATAATTACAGCCCATTGTAAAGCAGACCATGAAGAACAAAGTCTTAGGGAATTATGTTGAAATTTTACCTGGTCAGTGAAATATACACAAAAATCCAAACACTATCAATTTATCCAATTTGTTCTATATCTGTTCACACATAATTTACAGTTACATAACAGGCGTCGGAGCGAAAAATGTGTGGGATTTATTCGGGTGGAGAAATCACTATCGTTTCGTATGCCGTTGCTCGCTCGTGATGCGTAAACGGTTAGGAACTGGGTTTTGAAGTAAAGTTTTTCTGAAAGATTAATCTTTTGCCGAAAAGGCGGCCAACCAATGATAAGGAAATATTGTTTTGAAAATAAAGTACGGACCTGGAAGCAATGTACATGTCAAACTGTTTTTGATAACCTTTCTCATGACTCATTGTCACAGGAGCAAATTTTTTTTTCAAAATAGCTTTTTGTCATTTTTTTCCTAAGAAAACATTATAATTGTAGTAAATTTAAGGTCTTTTTGCTCATGGACCCATACTGTGTCCTAGGTACGTTACTGACACCTGTGGGGCCAATGAGACCAGAAAATGCTTCGTAAACACAAAACCTCTGTAAAACTTATGACGCAATACATCATTTACGCAGATGCCCACAAGAAAAAAAGTCTCTGATTGGCCGCTACATATCACGTGGTACATAAATATATCAACAATAAACAACATAAAGTAGGTCAATATCTACTTCACACCTTATAACCAAACTTCCCTACTACAAATGACTGAAAATAATACTCTTATCCTTATTTAATAACACATTATCCTTATTTAATAACTGCCACAACATTTCTTTTATTAACATTCATAAAATATGTAAAATTCCCTGCCATAAACACGGCTATGTCCTATCGTTATATAAACATCAAGCCTTACAAACGCCTACCTTCAAGATATCAACAACATCATAAAACATAACAGATACATAACAGTTCCATATATATATATATATATACGTACCTACTCCATTTCAAACAACGTTTTCCATTTCCTTTCACTTTCACAAAAAACTATATAAATAAAATGGCGACTTTTCCAGTAGACACCCTACTGGAGCATGCGCATAATCCAATTTCACGTGACCGTTCAACAACCAATCAAAATGTTTCAGATATATTTAATTACTTTTATAAATGGAAAATACATAAATCAAATAAACGAACATATTACATACCAACACTTTATGATAACATCTATTGATTCTCTCAATAAAATTATACTTTGGCACCTCTATGTTGCAATTACACGCCATCCTTCTTGACACATATATGCATGCGCAAAAACTACGTCACTAGCTCTGCTACAAAATAATATGACAAAAGAGAAATATCCATAGGTACCTATGTAAATAAATAACCTTCAATAACTTTCGTCATGAAAAAAAACACGACAGAATATAGTGAAAATCCTTTATCTGAATAATCTCAACCATTTAATGTTAACAATTAAGTACCAGTACAGAATTTCCATCACATGCCGCTATTTCCGTGACGTATTATCTATGCGTAAAATGTTACATAAAGAATGTTATGCATCTAATAGAACTGAGGCAAACAAAAATAGGCCTACATTATAAATATATGCCATAAATATCTTATTAGTTAATTTAGGTGTATTCTTAATGAAGCAGATTCGAACAACAACCAGTCTTCAGAAAATGATACTGGGGTAAACAGAATCTGGCCAACCTCGGCACAGTACGAAAAAAGTAAAACGTAGGTGAAAATGAGAAATATTCATTTTAACATAACACATAACTCGGAAAAAAGTGCTAATACAACTTTTTAACATTTAGAAAGCCTTTATGTAATTATAACATCATGTTCGAGTAAACATTATTTTATCCAACTTTATTACAAATTTTATGTTTTGGAAATATTTCGATTGGAGAGTAGTCGGACACACCGATTTCGAATAAAGTGAATCCTCCTGAATAACCGCGGGTAAACAGCATATTTGTTGTAAGGAGGCTGTTGTTCTGAAAATGTTAATTTATTTAGCAACTTGACTAGATAGAAACACCATCCTTTGCAAAGAGGTTTTAGCTCTCCGGAGATGTATGTACAAATGTTATCCTTGTATTCATAGACACATAATAGAAACATACTCTGTACATAATACTGTTTCCTAATATTAGAAACATAAAAAATATGAGTAAAGAAAACATTCCATGACATAAAAAATGAAAGAATTTTTTTTTAGCTCTGTTTTTCTACGTTACTGCGGGCAGTTACCCTAACCATTGTTCCTGGATTCTGTATTTCCAACAAATAACTTCTATCTTCACCACATAAATCAGAGGTGGAGGACGAATGATTTCGGACACGTGCCTTCTATCAAATCGTTATGCCCTACCCTGGGACCGAACTCTCGATCCATAGATCTGCGCTCCTACTGAGCTAAGCGGGTGGGGTAAAAGAAAGAAAAAAAGCAGCGGTTGTGGCTGACACTCGCTGTAACTCAACGAAACCTCTCTTAAATCATGAATACTGAACTTGTAGAAGTTATGATTTATTTCCAATAGCGTCTGTGGTATAAAATTTCAAAATAATGAAAAATTAACTCTGACCCGTAAAAACCAAATTCCGCCATCAAATTATGCGAACGTACGCGTGGAGCGGGTAATTAACCGGGCAAGCCAATGGCAACTTATCTTATGGTCAGACGTTACTATGGTGGTGAAGTAAGAAACGAAATAGTAAAAATGTAAGACCTCGGAATGTGCGTGCGTGCGTGTGTGCGTACTTAGGAAGGGTTAGGGATAAGGGTCACGCGCGGCATACGTCTGAAATCACAACCTTTAGAATATTTGAATCTGTTGTATGATATTGTACAATAATTATGCTTTCTGTTTGTGTTTCAAGTGTGAAAACTCCGAACAATAAACACAATTGCATATGCAAATATTCTTCATGTAGCAGTGTTTTACCACGGAAAACGTGTTTATTGGTACTTTGAATAAGAAATATTTGGAAAAAAATAAGCTTTATCATATAGAAAGTATATTTAAAGCGACTTTCAAAATTAGCATGATCAGTATTTTAAGCAAAGTTGTCGTATTGGCGTATGTAATACATTCTGCATTCAAACCATTTCTCAATGAAGTCGCCAATTTTACAGTTATAAGGAAAGGAAACTCTCTTTCTCACGTTCGATGATTCGTTTCACGCATGTAGTGAACAACTGATGAATGAGAATGTAAAATACTAAGATTTGAAAAGAGATATATTGGAAAGACATCCAAACTAAGCTATGTTGTTATTTCGGGGTAGGGGTAGTGTAACGTAATTTTACGCGAAAATGAATTCGGTGACCCCACCTTTTTTTCCCTTCAATCGACAGAAAATAAAGTTTTTATGATCATGTTAGTTTGTTGTCAAAGTCTATCGTTTGGGTTTTACATGAGACAAGATTAACGCAAACTTTTTATTCAAAACTAAACGTCATATTTGTCGCTCTGACGTCACTTTAACGTAAATATCGACTTCAACGTTAAAATGATCTCCACAAATTATACACCATTTCAAAGACATTTTTAAATGAAAATATGATGAGAAACAAGAAAAATCGATACTTCTTGACTGAACAGAACGATTTAAGAAAACAGTCTGACGGACATGAAATTATGGTTCATCAAAAATGGACGTCAATAGTTGTGTTTGAAGGTTTATAGAGAAAAATGTTACAGAAATATCAAAAAAGTAAAATACGTATTCTATGAGGAATATGCTGAATTTTATATTAAACAAAATTTCGAAACGGAACCTAACAACTTCAAATTAGGCGCATTCCACCTTAAAAGGCGTAAATGAAATAAAAATATGCAAACAAAATTGTTTCTTTTGATCAGCCGTCATGTTTATAATGTCATTAAATGTCGAACCCAACACCCCCGCCCCATGCGATGCTTGTACTAATCCATTGGGGGAGGTTGGATTCGAGTGTCTGTGACTCGCTATCCTACTTAATTAAATAATTAATTGAATGCTTCAGCATCGTTTACATGCAAGTGTTCAAAGTTGGCTTTACACACATATACTATCATAAAATACGAATTAGAAACTGAATGTATACAAAAGGTCCCTACCATGTCTTGCAAGAAATTAACCGTCGATTCCCTATGGAAATCATACGAAGAAATGTTACCTTAGGATTTCAAAATATCGATGAGATGAGACAGAAGTTGACTATAGGTTCACCCGTAAGCTTCCTGCGAATGAACGTATAAATAGAAAAGGATAACGAATACATTGTCGGAAAAGTTGATTAAGTCCTTATTAGTAATTCAGAGTTAACTTTATGATAAATGAGTCAACAAAATTCAAAAGTAGTACAAAATAGTTGATTGGCCTAATGGTTTAACTACCCGACTCCCCGTTTCTCAATAATAAAATAAACATGTTATCGTTACAAATACAGCCGTCATGTTTACTGACTGTCAAGGTTTACCACTATTTTTCATGTTAGAAATAGTTTGCATTTGATAGTGATAACGCACACACGCCAGGAATCTGTCCTTGCGGCTTTAGTTAGTTTCATTGCTTTTTACAGTTTACAGTTTTTTAATCAAGTCAAGGCCCATAAGGGCCTCTGACAACAATTGTAACAAGTCATAGTAACAAAATCAGATTGGCATGTAAAACCTGACAAATCGTAAAGTAACTGATGATATGGAGGATGAGGACTATTTATCTAAAAGCAGACATTATTTTCTTACAGAAAACAGCCAGTTTTAACAAAGTATTCTTATTGTAATGTTCATAAAGTCTAAAAATTTGAGAGTATTTGTATATTTAAAATAATATTCATCTATATATTAAATATATAAATGAATATTATGTTGATAGAAAAAATATATTACATTTTTTTTCTATCAACATTGAAATATATATTTGTAATAAAAAAGAAATTCATATCCTAAAATGTTACTGTTACACAATTGACAAGTACTATGTTCTCCTGCATTGTTTTCAAATCTATCTTTTTCTATTGGCAACAAATGATTCCTCCATCTGAATTTACAAAGTGAAATGCTAAGGTCAAAAGGTAAAAGCTTGAAATATTTTTCAAATACAAATTCGTGTTTATACATTCTATAATTCAAACATTTGCTTAAGTTATTAACTGAATAGTTCCAGTTTTGTATAAACTGATTTTTAATGCTAGTATTAACAACATTTTTGAAGGAGTTACAAGAGCGAATTTTCTGATCTAACGAATAATTAGATATACCAAGAGAATCCAAACTTTCTTTAAAATAACATAACCAGTTAAATTTCTTGTTTAGCCTCTGAGACATTGAGAGAGGTTTTGCACAAAATGTTACAAATTTTGTTTTCCTTGGAGCTTATTAACTTACTCCAAAAAATAACACTTTACATTTAATACGACTTGAAAGTGGCAAAATGCCAAGATCACCATACAACATGTTATTAGGGGTACTTTGCTTCAAATTAAAAAATAAGTTTTATATATTTCATCTGAAATTTATCAACAATATCTAAATTCTTAACCCCTCCCCCATACCTCTGAACCGTACAAAACAATAGGAGTAACCATGGTATCGAAAAGGTGCAACTGCAAATAAATAGGTAAAAACAACTTCCTTAGTTTACAAATAACTGCAAACATAGCTTTGCGTGCTTGGTCAACTAAATGAGCCTTAGTTCTACCGAACTTGCCATTGAATGAAAATTGAATACCTAGGTATGAGAAGTAGTCAACAATTTCTAAAATATTACCCTCAAATTGAAATACTGAAACATTACGCATACCTCTCTTATTTTCCCAAAATATGACAACTTTAGCCCCTATGAGGTGCAATACTCTGACATAGCATTAAGAGGTGACTGGAGGTCATTAGGGGTCTCTGTTAATGTGACTGTGTCATCAGCATATAATAGCAAATATAACTTGAAGAAGAAAACTTCAAAATCGTCATCACTTAACATATGACTAGCATTATCAGATAATAACTGAAGACCATGAAATTTACTAGACATAAAGCTATTAATCATTCCAGAATAAAGAAAATAGAATAAGAGAGAGATTTTCACCTTGTCTAACTCCTGTATCACAAAAATTCAGATAGAGTATTGTTTGATTTTACAAAGACTTCGCTTTATCATACATGTTGAGAATAATTTTAAAACATTTACCAACAATATAGTAACAAAATCTTTCGCCACAGAGCTATACGGTCGACTGAATTGAGGGAATTTTGTTAATCCACAAAAGCACAGTACAGTTTTTTATTATTGATAAAATACATATCTATTAACAATTGTAAAGAAAATATATGACCAAGGGATATAATGTTTTCTAAATCCAGCCTGTTCTTCAAACAATATGTCATTGACCTCAAAAGTGTTTAACCTAGTGTTTTATAAAGATGTGAACAACTTTCCAAAACAGCTTAATATAGTTATGCCCCTGTGATTGTCAGGGTCATTAATGCTACTCTTGTTCTTGTACAAAGGTAAAATAACACCATTACTCCAGATATCGGGGAAAATACCCGACAACGACGGACGACGGACACAGGGTAATCACAAAAGCTCTTCTAGTGCACTTCTTGTTTAGGTGAGGTAATAAACCATTACCTCATTTTTTCCTCTAATGGCACTTCTGCTTGTAAAATGGGGACCTTTTTCATCCGCAGAATGTATTTTCAGTAAAATAAGACGAGGTTTATGTTAAAGTTCATGTGTTTATGGCAAATACAAAGACAAAACTAAAATAAAGCTGTTTACTGTCAAGAAAGCGATCCACAAAGGATTAGTGGATTCAATCTGGCGCCGTTTCACCCCATTTACTGTTCATATTTTCACACCTTATTAATTGCAGTTGCAATTATATGTTGGTTTAAATGGTTTGAAATTTTAGAAAATATAGTCTTGTATGCGACACATTGTCGCATTACGGTCTCATGATGGTGAACATTTATGCCAAGTTATTTCAAAATCCCTTAATGCATAAAGAAGTTATAGCACTGACGCGAAAAAAAAAAACCATGTTTCACCTTTAAGTGTAACTTTAAAAAGAAAAAGGAAAGTAATAAGACGGAACTACATTTGGCCGATGTTTGTATGAAAACTTTGAGAGAAATAGGGGCAATAGCATTGAAGTAATTGCACGACCAAATATATGAGGACACATATACAAACAGATCGAACGGACAGACCGCATGGTGACTGCTTTATACCACCCTCCTTTAAATATTGTTTGCGGGTTCTAAATATGAAGAAATGCTACAGGAGCATAGGAGTCACTCACAAACAGGCATACAGTCTTTCTACCAAACTCGCAAGCACTTGTACAGAAATTAAGCAAGCATGCATACAGTCAGGAAAATAGCACTGAATCTTCTTTCCTTTACGGTTATAAACGAATTCGAGAATTTATCAATGATTTTATTTCATTTTACCAAACTAGTATTGTTTCTTTATCCATGAAACAGTGGAATTTACATATAGGTCATTCTTCAAGCTAGAAAATAAGTACTTTTGACGCCGACAATGTATAATTTCTTGACAAAATCAGTGATCAATCGATTTTTTTGCTATAATTCTACCTGTCATCAGACTAGCACATTATATACAGAAACAAGTCATGTTTAGCTTCTAATAAAATATATATATATATATACCTTTAAAGCAAATCAGTCATTTTAAAATGCTGTTTTTCAACTTTTAGCTGTCAGTTTATTGTTTTGATCACTCGCAAGAGGAAGAGGGTAAATACAGTCGTTTATAGGGGGTGGCAATGATAAAGTTACAATAAAAAAAGCTATTCAAAGTAACAACAAAGGGAAGTCATTCTAATGAAGGAAACTGCGCATGACAATTTGTCTCATGATGGTGTATAATTGTGCCAAGTTACATCAAAATCCCTCCATGCATAAAGAGAAATGCTTCGGACAAAGTCATACCTTTGGTCTCTAAGTATGACCTTGACCTTAGACCTAGTGTCTATAGCGCATGACACTCCGTCTTGTGGTGGTAAACATTTGTGCCAAGATATTCCCTCCATGCATGAAGATGATATAGAGTTATTGTTCTTGCACACTGCACTTCCTCCTAATGTTTTCTATCAGTATATTAAGTTTGAAGAAAATCCCTTCAGTACTTTTGGAGTTATGCTCCGGACAAAGATCGTTGCGGACACACGGACGCACGCACGGACGGAGAGCATTTCTAATATCCCCTTCGCCTTTGGCGGGGGAATAAAAAAATGGTACTAGTAGCTTCCTCGCTCAGCGCTAAGCATAAAGAAGTTATTGCTAGAATTGGTCGGTCATATATCAGTACAATGTGACTGGGTGTGGTATCAGGCCGTTTGTCTTCGGTGTGATATTTTAGTGAGGCAGTACTATAAAGTGTGCTCACTGCTACAAATAAACACCTTCGTTTATATGATGGACAAATTGTTTAAAAAGACATTAAAATGTAACACACACGGTTATTTCTTATGCTCAACATATGTTCAACCTTTAAAGCAGTTAAATATTGTTTAGATGTTTAATAAATAATAAATATGGAATATCTAATAATTGGTACTTTTTTGGTTAATTATATATAAATCGAAGCACTAATGAGTGAAAAGTAGTTGTAAGAAACTGCACTGATGGCTGCTACCATCTCTATCATCGGTTGGATTCCAAATACATCGGACGTTTCGGCGCTTATCCACAACGTCCTGCTATGGTGCGCCGACCTGAAGTGATCAGTTTCCAGTCAGGTCTGCTAAGTTTGGGTGGCTGTCTGTCTCTTTCCATTGCCACCACTCCACAAATCCTCCCTCTTCCGCCAGATCCACAATAAGGCCTCTCGGGTGATAGCCGATAGCGCTCTCTTTCGTGACCGTCTTATTATCTCCTGCACGTGCGCCACAGTTATTATTAATGAAATCTGCGGCAGTCCACCTCCACATTATTATCCAACCTCTCTCAGCGCAGCTGTCTGTGAGGGCCTGATACTTTCTGAGCTTTCATTCAAAGCTCTCTTCAATCCTTTCTTACTATGGTGCTGTCAGTTCCACCGTAACGACTTGCTTTGTTGAAGCTGACCATAGGACCACGTCTGGTCTCAGTTTGGTTATAGTAATCTCCTGTGGGAACTTGAGCTGTTTCTTCAGGTCTGCTTGCATTGCCTAGGACCCAACTAACACTCTTGTCCCCTTGATCATCTCTGACTAAGGAAATGAATGAAGGACCCTTATTAACCGTTTTCTGTGCACGTCTGCCTTGCAAAGTGTTCTCCTATGGATGACAAAACTTTATCGTTCTTGTATACGAACATTAATTGTTGATATATTGATTGTTGCAACACTTTTTTTCTTATATGCTAATTTAGGTATGTTTTCCGCGGTAATTCAATCTATCGATATTTATAAAATCGACATTCCAATAGAGTGGTATTATAATAGCTGAAGTTTGTTGTCACAACCATTGCCATGTTTATATCGACGGAGAAATATGCTAAAATTATTCTACGGATTTAAATATTAAAACTTCATATATTAGTATATGTTTGTAGGAAAGATAAAAATTGTACTTATTGTACATATACGAGTACAAAAATACTTGTGCTCAAATAAAAAAAAACATTTCTGCAAAGTGCGATAACATGCGGAAAATTTTAAATATTGTGAAGACGTGAATACCTCAAAACATGTAACAATGGATTGGGACCTTTCAACTCACAAACAACGGGAATTGACACACATAGCTTAGGTAAATTTCGTTTTACTTATTTCAATCTGCTTTAATTAATTAAGTGTTTCTTTGCAAAAGTTTACCTTTCCTAATTCCAATAAGTTGCCTCTTACATTACTATACTGTATTGTTTGGTGTGAATTCGGAATAAGATGTTGCTATCATCGTCTATAAGTGCTAGCCGTCTTATATAGTTAATACAAGTTGAATCCTACGGCGCGTGTAACATTTTTTACTCTATTTATTGTCAATTATTTTACCTCATAAAAACCCCATTACTATGTTGATCAACGGACCTTACCTCAATGACTTATTTCATATTCTTTGATCATAAGAACCAAGACTACTAACTATTATGAAACCCAAGTGAAATTACAATGGAATTCAAGTGAATGATTTCTATTTAGCTTGGCAATTGATTTTTTGCGACAGTCTATTTCTGTCGGCTTAAATCTCAGCGTCCGCAAAAATTCTTTTGTTTACTATTCGATAATAAGATTAATTTGAGTACATTGTATAAAACTGATTGCAAAATAAAAGGGCTATATTGTTGTTTAACATATATTGTTCACCTGACACTCATTAATATCCGCCAATATTTTCGGCCGTTTTCGTTATTTACGCGATATTTGTTTCAAAAGAATATCTATTTATCAAATTAATCAATGTAGAGAATCAACGGTACAGTATTGTAGTGGTAAGCTCTCCGACTTTGAAACACGTTATCATGTGTTCGAATTATTTTCTAACTACCTTTTTTAAGATACAATTCCTTTTGCTCGTATTTGTACATGTATATATGATTTATGATTATATTGTTTTATGAAACATCTATTTTTGTGGCACTTAAAACAGTTGTTCTTTGAACTGTCCATGAATGAATGAATGAATGCTTGTCCGGTCCTGAAGATTTTAAACGACATTTTAGAACGGTTTTATATAGGCCTACGTAGAAGAATGGTAATCGATAGTCGAGTTTTTCGTTCGGATAAACCATGATCTTGGAAGCACAGAGCACTAAAACAAAGCCCCAGAGCCACACATTTGCAAAATAGGCCAGCAACAAAAAGAAACTGTAATGGAAAAATATTTCTGACACGGGTTGCTTCAAACATCCAACAATTAATTTATGCTATATATAGGAGGAGAAGGGAGCAAAAGGGGCCGGAAGCAGGGAGTAGGGGTTGGGGGTGTTGAGAAAACCCGAAGGTGAAAGTTGAATAAGGACTCATAAGCAAAGGGAAAGCCACTTTCTTTAGTAACAGTCATACTACAACGTAAACCACAATCGCGCAAACACTCACGTACTCATGATAAACACACAACCACACCCAACATAAAAAACGAACTTGCATCAATAAGAAAACTGTAGGGCACCGGTTAAGCATACAAGCGCACACACAAATAGGAGGAAACAGATCGTATACCATCTTATTGTTCGGAAGCAAAGACAAAGGAGAGCCACGAAACTTGCATAAAGTGGGTGGGGTGGGCCAAAAAAGTAGCGTAATTGCAAGAGAATAGGAGGAAGCAACAGGGGGAGTGAGGAGGAGGGAAAGAAACGCTTAAAACAGACAAGAACACATACGCAACAGACAATACAAGACAGACAAAAAAAATTCCGTTTTTACAAATCATATTAAACGATAAAAAAAAATAGTCAGACAGAGGACTCGAACACACAAACCTGAGTTTAGTGACAAGACAGCTATATTTGCACATATGATACATGGTGGTTTATAATTGGCTTTTGAGTAGTTATAATCGTTGTTTAGGTTCGGACACCGAAAATTGATTTACGGAAACATACGGAATATTCATGAGTGTCAGGTCAATACTTACGGACAATATCTTAAAGTGGCATTATGCGCATCTAATACTGCATATAGTGTGTTTTGGGTGAGTGTTCTATAAAAGCAATTTTCGGTTGCTGTGCATTTAGGTGTGCTAAATTAACGATAATGCCGCATTAGTATTTGAAATTGATGCTTTAAAAATAAAAAAATCGGACGGATAAAATAATAGATATTTTTTCAGTCTGCGCAATGACCTCCCTTACCTAAAAATGGAAATTTCTGAAGTAGAAGGGAAGCAACTCCTGCTTGCAGTTCGACGATTTTTAAAAAGACTGCCGCAGTCAAAATAAGAAAAGTCATATTTGGAAACTTATTATTTTGTACTGGTAACAGGAAGCGTTTGGAATGTTGGGTTAAAAGCTATAATTTCCTCCATCCTTTTTACATGCACATCTATTTAAGCTTACTTTTTACTTGAAAAATGCATATAATTCCACTTTAAGGCATATAAACCATAATAACACGTTAAACTGTTTCCTTCAAAGAAACGTGAGGCTAAAAATTGCGAAGAGTGCGTATGTTCTCCGTGACTATTTGATAAACGACATTGTGTCTGAAATCATTAGTCCCCCACCTCTGATTCATGTGGGGAAGTTGGCAGTTACTTGCGGAAAACAGGTTTGCACTGGTACAGAATCCAGGAACACTGGTTAGGTTAACTGCCCGCCGTTACATGACTGAAATACTGTTGAAAAAACGGCGTTAAACCCAAAACTAACTAACTAACAAAAATTGCGAAGAAAAGTGGAAATTCGATATGTGCCGGACCTGGTATCAAGCTGTTTTTTTTCTGAAAATGTATATTCTAATAACCTTATTTTCTCAGCAAAACATCAGCTGGACAACAGGTCCGGCTCACAATGAAAATCGAGCAGTTAGTGTGTAAATTGCGTGTAAAAAAGATACAAGTCACGAACCTCGAGTATTTTAAATGTCCGGATCGTACAAATAACTTGGTTTTGAAGTTTTTAAAAACCATAGTTTTAACAATTATCATCTTCTTTTTTGTTTTAGAGAGAAAAAAAAATTTCAATTATGGAATTTTTATATTCTAATTATTTAGGGGGCCATTTCGCATATCTTTTCATATCCCGTCCTTTGATAAAAACATACCGAATGACACTTACCAAATTCATGAATATGATTCCTACTAACAAACAATCACACAAGTTACACGCGATTCTTGGTTGTCTACAAACCTGAATGTAGTTGTAAAAGGGGAGTAAACAAAGGAAGAAGCGAGTACGAGCATTGTTGGGGACAGCGCATTTCGCGGATGTAACTGATACAGCAAAACATTCTATGGTTTAGATTGCATCTTTTATGCCTTAAAGGCCTAGATTCACTACTATATAAGTGTCCCCCTCCCCCAAATCCAATATACAACTCCCATCTTATCTGCTGCTTATCAGTGATTATGTAACCGTAACTGATTAGAGGGCAATTAGCACAGCAGGGGCCCCAACTAGACCATGAAGATGTGTGCAGTGGAGTTGAAAGAAATTAATTTTTCTTCAGTGAATGTTGAAGGATAATAATATTAATTACTATTTTGATATTATATAGATGATAATAAGTATTACTTTAATGTTATAATAATGATAATAACAATAAAAATAAAATAATCATAATAATAAAATTATTATTATTATTATTGTTATTATTATTATATTGCATAAAGGATAATTAAAGATACAGTAATAATATTGAAAATAATAATGATAATAAAACACAAGTATAGTGAAAACTTCAGGAGTTCTTTGTGCTGACAAACAATATTTTTCTTATTGGAAACTGGGTTTCCTGTATTCATGTAATCAACATTATTTGAACTTAAAATTATTGTGTTCCATCTATACTGAATTTTCATTTTCAGTATGTTGCCAAAAGTGACTTTTTTCATGCTTTGCTTTGTAACTTTGAAATGCACATACTGTTCAATTTTTAGACAAATGTTATTTACAGTATTCTGCAAGCTTTAAATGAGTGAAAGTCACAATTTTCTGAAATATCACAATTCTCCAGACAGACTTTGAAAAAATAAAAATTTGCATATTTCTTTAAGTAAGTTTATCATTATTTCATTATTGTGAAAATAAGTTTCTGATTATCTTATTATTGTGTTTGTTCAACAAATATTTTTCTTTACATAGAAATGCCAAAAAAAAAAATGTAGTATAACTTTAAATGTTATCAATTATATATCAATTTAAGATAAATTACATTGTTTCCCCTTCTCACTAATTGATACACTTGTAAGGTAGACTGACTTTCCAATAAACATTAACCCTTGTTGATTGGAACCATTCTGTGATGGTCATTAGCCCCCAACTGTTCTGGTGAAGACAGAAATCCATTGGCCCACTGCCAAAATCTAGGCCTTTAAGAAGATGTTTTTATGAAGGAAACAAGAAGCAACATCAGATGTAAATGTGCGCAGAAATACATATGAGTCCCTGGGAAAGCAATTCAAAAATAAAAATCGGATATTAACAGCACGTGAATTGCCTTGTTTGCACACGATTTTTCCCTGTTAATATATGGGCGAATCCAGGGAAAAAGTATTTTTATGCAAGAATATATGATAAAGAAATGAGCAGCAGCCGACATCACTTAATTGAACAAATAACAGTTACTTTTGAGCAACACCATGTGAACACCAGCATAGTGCATTTGCGACCAGGATGAATCTAGACCAGTATGCGCATCCGCGCAGTCTAGTCAGGATTCATGAAATTTGCTTTCAAAGCCTGTTGCAATTATAGAAACCGTTAGAGAACAGCATGGCGGATCCTGACCAGACTGCGCATTCTGGTCTGGATCCATGCTGGTCACAAATGCACTATGTTGGTTTTCGCTTGGTGCTACTTAAATGTTGTACTTAAGGTAATTTAATGATTTAATAACGTTATTGACAAAACATCACGATAATTGTTTATTTGTGGTTCATATCGGTCGCTATTGACTTACTAACATAGTTTTGAGTTTTAATCGTTTAAATTGAGTCGTATGGCATTGTCTTAAATGTCAAAATTACATCAGCTATTGAATTACGGGAGTGTGATTAATGTCATCACCTTTAACATTGTAGTCTGTATAATGTATAGAAGTTATTCTTTCTTTTTATCAAAATGATTGTCAGAAGGAATGTTCTGTGTTTTACATTCAGTATATGCTTGTACATGAATAAGTCAGCAGATTTTCGCCAGTGTGCAGCGAGGATATAGAAAAAGGAAATCCCCTGGAGATCCGCTCTATTTACCTATTTCCTCGTTAAACTGCGCAGCGGTTAGGGACTGCGAGTGACGAAACACAATTATAAAATATGGAAATTCAAAAATATAAATGAATAAACAACCGCATACCGAAACATACTTCGACCAAACACAAATATAATTTCATTTCCAATTTATCATATGATTCAGTCTAAT
>NW_026461399.1:0-72220 GCF_021730395.1 Mercenaria mercenaria | reverse complement strand
AATGTAAAAAAGAAAAAGAAAAAAAAAAAAAAAAAGAAAAAGAAAAAAGAAAAGAAATATTAAGTGGGACTTTTTGGAAATTATTTTTTGTCAAGAAGTGAATACAAATAAGAGTATTATGTCTTTATAGCATCATTAAGTTGGTATGTAACATCACTGACTATGTTTAAAGCATTAAACGTTTAGTTTTGCAACTTTTATTAAAACATTTTATGGTAAGAGTTAAAAGCATTTTTTTTTCGATCTAAACAGTCCAAAAAAGGGGTCAAACAAAACCATTTCTGGGGTGGCAAATTCAATTGTCCTGTAGTTCCAAAGCTTGTACGAACAAGTGAAATTTGACCAGAATTTACTATATAACTATCATACGGACAAGAACCAAATAGCAATTAACAAAAGGGACAAAATCAAATTTTTCCACCCCTGCATTCATTTGAACAAGTTCAGAAAAGACCTTGCCAGGATATTTTACATACCATATTTGGGGTAATTCATACCAGTAGTTTAAATGGAGAAGTGCTTCTATAAATTGTGTTAGATTGACAGTGAATGACAGACACCAGACCACCCCCACCCCCTCTACTAATAGCTAAAATATAGAAATTTGTGTGTGCTTGTTAGTTAGAGGGGAAACTGAGAAAACCAAAAATAAAATTGACTGGAAGACTTACTTGAATGGTACTGGCCTTATTCAAATTATCAGAGATTTTAAATGCGCCCCCCCCCCACCCTCTCCCTTTCAATTTATTTGTTGGGGAGGGGGCTGGGGGCTGGCACACTTTAATTTACCCTTGTCTGTATGTCTAGCTGTCTATCAGATTCCTCTATCATTTTATTTCTCATTTTTATAGATGTTTAAATCATTAGCATGTATATACAGCCGGCCAAGCTTATTTCACTTATTTCAAAGTATGGTTGTCTAAGGCAGGTTCTGTTAAAAACAAGTTGAAATAATTATAAAATAAGTCAATTTTAGAACTTTGATGACTGTAAATTCAATACAAGTGGCTTATTACTTCAGGTGAAAAGGAAGGCAGGTTTAAACACTATCATGCCTTACCAAGAACTCTACCTTAAATCAAGCTGTTTATAATTGTATTTATATCTTGAAAACATTGCTTTGATTTGCTGATAATTACAAACATGTTTTATGTACTTGTTCAGTTGTTTTTTTTTCATTTTTTTTCAGAGAAGTTTTTCCACTAATGCCAAGCAGTCCTGACCCTGAATTGGCTGAAACTTCCGGTATGTCAACTCATTCAACAGAGATAGAAGATACTGAAGCAAATGTTGAATCTCGGGATTCTGATCTTGAGGACGGCTTCAATGACATATATCATCCATATGCCATCAGGAAGAGAAATGTACTAACTTTGAACTTCCAGAAGATTTTAATATCAGTCTAGAGGAAATGAAGTTTCACAATGAAACAACAGAGTTCCATGAAGTTCATAACAGAACCCTGTCACATATAAACAAAGATGGCTTAAAGCTATTCTTGAAAAAGGTCTTCTTAAAATGTCAAGAATTCAAAAAAAAAAAAAAAAATGAATGCAAATAGTGACAACCCAAAAGGAATTCCAGAGAAAATAATTGCAGAGTTTTACAGAGAAGTGCATCAGTACTCTGTAAGCAGTGACTATAAGTTAAACTGTCTGTTGTTATTCCAAGAGAAAAGTTTTTTCTCTGATGTGCATCAGGGTATATGTTACGGTATTCTGAATGCAGTCAGGTTATATTTCATGAAACAGCAGACTGATATTTTCAAACTGACAGAAAGGGCTTTGATGAAAAGGCAAGTAACGGATGCCTCTAAGGCAAGGGTACGATATGTAGCTGGTTATTGCTTAGCAAATCTAAGAAATCAGTACCTGAAAAAGAAAAACGCGCACCTATATTCTCTTTCAGGAGAGGGACAGAATTTGTACGAGCATGCAAAGCAGCTTTGATTATACTTGATTCCTTAAAGGAGGAGGAGCAGTTTTTGCATGCAAGTACAGGCCTTTTTTTCATCTATTTGGGAATGCCACCGACACCGGTGGAATTGGGAAAATGCTCTCGGAAATTGTCTTAATTGGGACAATTTGCAAATTATCAAAATCTACATAAATGTGTTTTTGTGTGAAATATTAATGAATTGCATTTCAGTAATTGTTCAACAGTAATATAGTTTACCTAAATAAACATACAAATAAGCAAAACTATCTCAAAACAGCAAAAATCCTAAAAGGTATAATCATTTGGGAATTTTAAATTCAACTTTGGGAAAAAAACATACTTTTTTTGCATTGGGATTACCTCCTTTTACAGGAGGTAGATTTATAGGGGAAAAAAGCCCTGAAGTACTTCTGACCCCGACTCTCTGATAGACATTGACAGAAGACAAGGCTTATCACGTGGACTGACAAATGTCTCAGATAATTTTTATAATTTTGTCTTGTAATTAACAGATATATGTCTTTCTTTACTTATAAATGAAAACTTGCTTCAGTTTGGAAAGTCAATGTATAACATATGCTTGGATAAATTAAAGGCAGACACCACTTTTTTGACATATTTTTCAGTGCTGTAATGGAAAAGCTTTCTTGTAGTCAAGATTCATTCACTATCCGTATGCTTCAAGACAAAGTTTTCCTTACCTCTGAAATTCAGTCAATTTATGATAAAATACATGCAAAGTATTTATTGGTACTGTTTTCTCAATTTTGAAAGGATATGAAATCAAGTCTTAGGCTAGAAAAATCCTTAGCTCATCGGAAACAAATTAAAGTTTAAAAAAAACCTGAAAAGTCTGCTGTCACTGAAAGTAGTAAGGAAAAATAAGCAGTCTCTACAAGCATTTCAGAAGAGTGTGAAGAAATGCAAAAATCAGGAGAAATGTCTCTGTCAGAACAAATGCCTGGAACGTCTTAGTCGGAAAAATGTAGGGAATGTAAACTGGATCATAATAATGATGAATGGATTCTTTGTGATAAATGCAACTTTTGGTTTCATAGGGTATGTGCTGGTTTGAAACACCATGCAAAATGGAGAAAATTCTCAAAAGAAAATGTAGAGTGGAATTGTAAATATTGCAATGTTTCTGTGGATAAAAAAGAGGAAACGTTCTACACACCAATAGTTGAACACCATGCATGTGGTTAAGTCTTTATTAGAATGTGATGTTAAGGATTGTTCCTTCATTATTTGTTAATTTCAAACAACATCTTTATTTAGGTGAATATTCTTGTATTCATCAATAGTTCACTTTTTTGAGCTGTATAATCTGTAAAAAGGCTTTTCGGGAATTTTTTCTTATTTTGCAAGCTCAGATACATGTTATACATCATCTTAAAACCTCAAGGACTACTGGTAGAAATATTTCTTGTTAAAAAAGACCATTTTGATATTGTCAGTTTTATCACCAAAGTCAGTTTTTTTCCGTCTTGCCAGTTGACAAAATATCTTATTTCATTTATTTTCTTTTTACAAACTGATGCTTTTATTGTCACTAAAACAGAACATAAACAATAACCCCCAGTAAATTCAAAATCAGTAAAGAATAAAGAAAAACATTGTTAACAGAAGATGTGGCCAAGGCAGTGATGTTTTACAAAAAGCTTTACTTGCAATATTTTAACAGATCACAGTATTTTGCTTTTCATGATATAGATTTTTTTTTAATCTGTAAATTCAGTTTCAAGTTTAAAACAAAGGAATACATGTTTCTGTTCCAAAGATTTTTTGCAGAAAGAGCAAAATCAGTTTACTGATTTCTTTGGCTTAATGGTGTGAACATATTTTTATCACATGCCAAAGGCGGAGGGATATAGTTTTGGCATTGTCTGTCCATCAGGAGCCATATCTAGGAAGTGATTTGTTCTATCTAATAAAACTTCATATAAGTGTTTGAAAGCCCACGTGGAAAGATACTGCGATAAGTATACGAAAACTCTGGTAAACACTTATTTTGGTCGATTAAAAATTCTGGCGAAATCCTGGATAAGTTGAAAATTAATAATTACAAGATATCTACAGTCAGTACATACGATTTTTCTACTTTGTATACCACTTTACCACATAACTTAATAAATTTATGACAAATTAACTGCCCTAATTCAAAAGACTTTTGCCAGAGAGAATGCTACATTTATCGCTTGCAATTTTGATAAAGCTTTTTTTACTAGCAATATTATTAAACATTATACTATGTGGACCTGTGACGAAGTTTGTAAAGCCCTTTCCTTTTTATTGAACAACATTTACATCAGGTTTGGGAATGCAGTTTTTAGACAAGTTGTTGGTATTCCCATGGGAACATATTGTGCACCCCTTGTCGCAGATTTGTTTTTATATTGTTATGAAAGAGACTTTATGCTGAGCCTTTCTCCAGATACGCAAGCAGATATTATAACTGCATTTAATAATACATCACGCTATCTGGATGACATTCTTAATATGGATAATCCGTTTTTTGGTCATTTGGTGGGTACTATTTATCCTAGGGAGATTCAGTTAATTAAAACTAACAATTCGGATACTGATGCTTCATTTTTAGATTTACATCTCTCTATTTATGACAATATTATACATACCAAAATTTATGACAAGAGGGATGATTTTAATTTTAGTATTGTAAATTTTCCCCATTTGGATGGGGATGTACCTCAGGCTACATCTTATGGGGTATATATTTCTCAATTAATTCGGTTTGCCAGAGCGTGTAGTCATGTCAAGCATTTCAATGAACGTAATCAATATATTACAAGTAAACTTCTTCAGCAAGGCTACCGTTATTACAAATTGCGTAAATATTTTATTAAATTTTATTATCGTAATTCTGATTTAGTTTTAAAATTCAATAGTAATTTAAAGACACTTCTGCGAGAAGGTATTTCTAAACCCGTTTTGTATGGGGATGTGGTTTACAAACTTCGTAAGATCTTGGGTCATGGTAATTTTCCAAATGTATTTGAAAAGATTATCAAACGTTTTATTAAAAGAGGTTACGACACAACTGTTTTGAGACATACCGCATGTTTAGTGTTCAACCCGTTTACAATTGGACACTACGCTTCCCTCTTTGATTGCGTCTGACGGAAGAGGGGGAGGACTCTATGATGAGCAGTTTTTAAATCCTACCAGGACTGAACTGTTTTGATATTTGTCTTCTGGCCTGTTTCGTCGGGCCCTTAAGGGTGTTTCTCTTGTTGCTCTGTCTTCTGAAAAGGCATTGAGTACATACGATTTTGGTTCTTAAGGTTTGCTTTTTATATATTTATACACGAGCATTTTTGTGTTTTACATGCCATGCCTTTTTGTTTCCATTACGTGTGTTAAAGATTCACCTGGAGGGGATTACTTTTATTTACACTGTCCCATGTCTTTGGAACATGGTGGGGGTAAGAGTGAGGTTGGGTGCGCACCATAAACCGGGTCAAGCTCCCCAGTTGTGTTTTTGCCACTGACCATTTCAAGGCGGTGCCCCACTGTGTTCCTTTGTTTGTTCGTCTTGTCCTTATGTGTTGGCTTTGGGTGTGTGCGTGTGTGTATGTGTGTGTGTTGTTCGTTTTGTCCTGATGTGTAAGCTTTGAGTGTGTGTGTGGTGCACGCGTTTGCGTGCTGGGGGGTTCGTTTTGAGGAGGCTGCGCTTTTGGTGCGTGGCACTTCCTGTTTGATATTTTTCTTTGTTTTTTTCACCTGACTACTGGGAAATGTGGCCTGTCAAGTTTCAGTCAGATTTCACAAGTAACACCAGAGTTATGGCCCTTACTAGTTTCTAGTGTTAACTATACATGTTACTGTAAATATGGCAATTTCTGCTTTATAACTTGTGGCATATTTGACTTAAAATTATGAAACTTTACTTAAATTAAGACCATAATGTGGAATGCACCGACATTTTTGTCAGGACATCTATAATAACTTCAATATTACAGCTTTTTATATGTTTAAAACTTCAAATATTTGTATAACCAATGGGCAGAACTTATTGAACTTCTTTCATTTTTTCCCCCATTATCCACATGTGAAGCTGTGTACCCACAACTGGATACCCCCACCCCTACCCCCATTATCCTGGTCATACCAGATTACCCGCACCAGATCACCTGGTTCCGCGCTCCCACCCTACTTTGCAAAAAAGTAAATAATAATAATACCACAAAAAGATAGTACATGTACTAAATATACGTTTGTGAATGCTAGATAGAGAATAACAGGCTACTGTCTTTTGATATCAATGTCATCAGGTCGAGGCTGATATGGACTGGAAGGGGTGAGGGAACCGAACATACAAACTGCCTAGAAAAACATATGTCTTCATCTCTTATTTCGTAAAAAATGTCTTCTGAAACAAAAAATTATATTTATATTTTACGGATTTAAAAATTCATCCGCCCCTGAAACATCTGAACGAAACAATACGGCAGCCATATTGAATTCAACTCAGACAATGTGTTTGACATTCTGATATTCTTGTAAAAAATAATAACAATGAAATAATTTCTTACCTGCGTAAAAATCAAAAATCATCCTCTTGAATAAACCATAACATGCTTTATTTCCATATTATACAACATTTGACTCAGACAACTAGACTCACTGTACCAATCCTCGCCCAGAAAAGACATTAAAATTGCAATATTTTTGTTGAAATACTGTAAATCAACTTCTTTGCCTCGTATGTTCTACCCAGGCATTGCTTCATTCAAATGACCCAATTTAAAGGTAAACACTAACATCCGGGACTTTGAAATTAGGCATAACACCACTATACTGTTTTCATTGTTTTTCCAGGTGGACAGGACCCATGCTCGCCCAGTGGTATATTTTTAGAAGAAAACCATTTTTGTATCAAATGACATGATAAACATTTAATATAATCTATTAATGTTCTAAAAACATATTAACTTCCACAAAAAGCTTCATAGTTATACAATGGAAGTGATTAAAACGTACTTACTGTAAACACTAATGACGTAGCACTCTTGTGCAGAAGTTATGGGTAGGGTGCAGACAAATCACAAAGAAAATGCTTGATATACAACATACTTTTGAGTAACATATAAACAGTAAGGAACAAATTGAAAATGAAATAAAATCTTCGAACAGTGAACAGTTACACGAACTACTGGTAGAACATTTTCAGTATTACAAAGTTACTCCTCCAAACAGTACCGGCACATCCACTCCGTACTGGTAACTAGACTCAAGTCTACATCAGTTTGTACATAAGATGGCAAACACTGGTAGTGAAACCACTTATCACATTTGTCGCACCCTACCCAATTGTACTCCTCAATATCTCCCATCATGCACACAACACATATGTCTCTTTCCACTTGCTGATCATTTGTCAGTTCGATTGCAGTTGAAGCTACGTCATCATTCTTGCTAATGTTACTTTTAGCTTTTTTCTTGGTAGGTTTAGCACTGGGAACTGAACGGGCACTAGTGAAAGTTTTCCTCTTTGAAGTCTGTTTTTGTTTTGGTAGCGGGGGTTCAACTAGAATAGCACTGAGGTCTTCAGATATGATACCCAGCTTTACAAGAGCATTTTCTTTTGAATGACCACAGTGCTCACACACAGACTGTTGATTGCTTAAACTGGAATTGGAAGACTGAAGAATTTCAGGTTCTGACTGTAATTGTTTGGCTTCCGGAATCAAGGCATTTACAGCAGATTTGTTAAGAGGATATATGCCAGTACATTTGAAAGCAGAGGCCACAGTATTCCCCGAAATCCTGTTGAAAGCCTGCATTAGAATTTTTGGAAACATATGCCTTGGTAGAGTTTGGATGCCTAAATAACCAAGCTCTACAGCAATATCTGCTACTTTTTGCTTTAGGATATGAAAGTAACCAGCATCCTGTGGTTGTAGAAGATGTGACGAGTGTGCAGGTAGGTATAGTAAATCCACCTTGTGCTTGGATGCAGCATCAACAAATGCTTTAGATACATGTGTACTGTGATTGTCTAAGATTAGCAGAACAGGGCGCCTCTCACCAATGAAAGGGATAAAATTCTCCTCTAACCACTGTACAAATAAGTCTGTTGTGATGTACCCCTTGTCATTGTTGACAAAAGTCCAACTGTCAGGCATTCCATCATCAACCATTCGTGGCAGACATTTAGAAAAAATAAGCATAGGTGGTGTGGTCTGTCCAGCTGCTGAAATGGCGTTTAAAAGAGTAACATGACCAGAAAGGCTTACCATACACTGGTACGCATGCCTCGTGCCTCTTGGAACAATTACTTTCTTACTTGGATTCAGCTTTCCAGAAAACCCAGATTCGTCACAATTATATATTCTGGCAGGTTCCTGTTGCAAATTGAGAGAAGTAACAGTCTTCTCTAACAAGTCAAAATAATCATTTACTGTGTCCTGTGTTAAAACAGCTCTCTGTCGTTCAAGAGGGTGTGCAATACGTACAGATAAAGAATGGTGTCTCTGTAAAAATCTCCGCACCCACTTATCAGATGGTCCAGTGGCCTTGTTAATTCGTTCATCTCCAACCCTTTGCATAATAATTTCAAGTGCAATCCGTTTGAGAACAGGTCTTGTTAGCGGAATACCCCTTGATGCCATAAAGGTAGCATAATTCACGACATTTAATTCATCCTGGGGATCTAATAAAGGACTCTGGCCAAACTGTGTAACACAGTCTTTATAACAACCATTAACATGATCTTTTAAAGTACTGTATGGGATATTGAGCTCATTTGCAGCTTTATGAAGTGAATATCCTTCATTTTTGACGAGTTTCCTAGCTTTCTCAAAAATCTCTTCAGAATGAGTTTTTTGATGTCTTGGCATCATGAATCTGAAATGGGGGGAGTAAAAATTTAGTCTTATCTAACCTGGGCTATATTTAGCATTCTGACATTTTCGCAAATTTCTGTATAAACCTGTCATATTTTCAAGCAATAGTACGATTTGGATTTATTCATCTATTTTTTGATACTTAAAATACATTAAAATGAAATAGAAGTGATAGCTGATGGTAAAATTGTCTGTTATTGCTTTGGCCCTTGAAGTAGCATTTCGAAATCAATTTTGACAGCCGGGAGACGGTGAATGTTTGCTGATATAAAACTTTTATTTGGTCTACATGTTTAAAATAAACTGCATAAAAAGTTAATACTATGTATAACCTTTAGCTGTGTTACAGCTTTTAACCAGTGTTTTTGAAAATACTTATTCTAAAGCATATTTCTTCTTTGTCACTTTCACTTTTGGTTTCGGTTTCACTTTTATTTTCGTCTGCCGTCGACCTTGACCGGAACCGGAAACTCTTCAAAAATGAGGACAGAAAGTGGGACACAAAGAGTATAAAAAACAAACAACACATGTGATAAAAGTTTGCATTTTTATTACACAATCTGGCATCTTATTAGAAAGTGGGCGAGCATGTGCCTGGGCGAGCATAGGTACGGTGACTCTACATGTCCAAAGCGCTGAAAATTTCACTTCCAGTTCCAGACTTCAAAGTTTTTAAAATCACTGAATTTACACTGATCCAAGAATTATAATTAACTGATTCAAGAATAATAATTAACACAAACACTTTTGCTAATACTTAATAAAATGTGCATGCCTTAAATAAGGCATAAATCAAGAATAAGTATATCATACATTGTCAAGTGTATTGTAAACCTTTCCAAGAATTGATCCATGTAAACATTGTGATGTCATGACGAATGTTTCACAATGACGTCATTCAGTGCTATTGTCTGTGTGATAAAATTAGAGACAACCATATTCAAGGAAATGTGTTGAGATTACAGAATCTATTTAGAAAAAAAGTTGTGCAACAGCGAAACTGGACTAATAAATAAAAATAAAATAAATAAAATTCATTCTGGAAGGAAACTGATGTAAAAACTAGTCCGTCAATATGGGAGGAGCTTAATTTTGATATCAGGTCAATGACCTGATAACAAAATAAAATATCAGGCAAGTGATATCAGGCACTTTGCATAGTAGTTGCATGATAAAAACTAATGGATTGGCCAGAAGTTAAATCAGAAATTTTGTAAAAATATACACTTAGCCTATTGAATGGGTTGCCAGTCATTACTGAAAATTATTGCCCAAAGTGTGAAGGTAACGGCATGACATGCATTGGGCACTGTTTAGTTCAACATGTTGGCATACTTGCATCATGTCAAAAAACAGTCATATCTCAGTAGCCATTGCATGTATTGGACCATAACTTGACACAACATCCTTCTCATCAAGTTGCAGAACTCTTAGTTGGAATTGATAAAGTTATTACCCATATTTGACTTAGAAAATCTGATAGATGTTTTACATGCAAGTTGTCATAATAATAGTCAGTTTTGTAGTGCCAAGTTAAGGTCCTTGTTTGACACTGAAGCTGTCATGCTGCCTTATTGACACCTGTTGTATCTAGAAGTCTAAGAAGTGTTTGTCTCAGTGATACATAGTGTTGTGCAAAAACTTTAGGTTCCTATAACAAAGGTCAAGGTTGCACTTAGGGTCAGTGGGAGAACCAGTGTTATCTACTTTATTATGGTTTCTTTGAGTTTCAAGTCACACTGACATAATTCTGCCTGGGCTCATGTTCACAAAACATTTTCAGTCTTGGGTAAGTTTATTTGTCATTAATATCTAAATATCTTGTTTAGAATGAAGTTATAAAACTATTTTCAGGTGACATTCTGAACTGGTGGTCAGTTCAGTCTCAGCTTGAATTGAATCATGAAGTTAAGTATATATAATTTACTGCCGACATTTCAGACACAAACTCAGCCAAAATGGCAAATGTTTTGTGAACATCAGGTCAGGTTATAATATGACTTTCAAGCTATATTGTTGTCTCTTTTGTGCATTAACATTTCAGGCATGGTGTACCACCCTGGTATAACCAATTTGGCTCCCTGTTTATAATTAATTATATTTAAATGGCATATTAAAACATTTTGTTATCACTGCTTTATAAAATTCATTTGGAGTACTGTGTAACACGGTGTCGAATATCCGACTCTAGATGAAAAGTTTATCACAAGACAGATTAAAAAAACAAAGAAAAATATCAAACAGGGAATGCCAACCAAAATCGAGCTCAAATGAAATATATACACGAGACAGTGCCAAACATCGAAGGTTTGGGCCTCTGAACACTGGGTTCATTTCACGCACACTTTCTATACAAACACTAAAGACAGCTGTTAAAATTATCCACCATTATTCCACATATGAGCCGTGCCACAAGAAAACCAACATAGCATGGATCCACACTAGCCTCCACATCTGCAGTCTGGTCAGGATCCATACTGTTCGCTAACAGTTTCTCTTATTGCGATAGGCTTTGAAAGCAAACAGCATGGATCCTGACCAGACTACGCGGACTGTGTGCATCCTTGGTGGTCACAAAGCCAGTTTGTTGGGTTTATTATGGCGCGGCTAAGATATATTTACTGTTTTGATCCCCCTTTTCCATAGCAGGGTTTCTCCTTTATTTCTATTCTACATATAAGGCAAATTCATTGATGATATACTGCATTTTAAAGAACTTTAAGGATGGTAACAGGAGTTTGTTTAGATTTTGAATATGTCTTACATAATTCCATTTTTTTTTGTATGTGAGAGGTAATGCCAAACTGTTTATTATAATATTGGACTAAGAGTGGTATATCGGTGATTTAGAAGATTACACCAAGAAAGTTCTCGAAAAGTCCACTTTCAGTAAAAGATCACTAGTATGCTAGTAATTAATAATAAAAAGATTGGCCTGTTTTACATTATATGAATTTTCATAAAGCAAAAGAAAAAAAACGAACCTCATACTGGGTATTACAAGACAATACAATATTCATTGTCAAATACCACAAATTTGATTTAAGCATATTTAATTCAAGATTTATCAAATGACTTGTCCGATGTCCATACTAGAAAAGCTGTTTCTGATATGTTTTCTGACCGAAAACTTTAAACAATAAATTTGCCAGAAATACTTTGTTTCAACAGGCATGTCATTCAATATTCAGTGCCGGATCTTTTGAATGATTGTCTGTGTAGACAAAGCTAGATCTATAGCAACTCCTCTTTGATAATACCCAACACTTAGTATCTCTGCCTGATCAAGTGATACAGTCAATCTAGGAACACTTTCATTCATAACATTAATAAAGGTTTCAAATAAAAAAAGGAATGTTTCATAAAAAATGAAAACGCTATTAAAATTTGTATTTTATTAACCCTAACCCTGCTTATATTCTATAACGAAGTTGTCCATCTTTCAATTTGGAATGTGGCATTAATTGTTAAAAAGAGGTGCTTACAAAAAAGGTACTGGCGAAATGGTAAAAGGTGTAGATCATGATTAGACTGCATATATGTGCAGGCTGATCATGATCTGCACTGGTCAAAAAGGTCCAGTTTAATTTCATATTGAAAAATTGATGTTTAATTAATATAAAAATTTGAAAAAAAAATCCTACTACCATCATCAGATACATTTACAATGATGTACAGTTTATATCTGGATCTTGCAAATCAATAAAAGATCAAATACCCTTATTTCATTTAAAAAGGTTTTATATTTTACTTGTATATTTCATTTTGTTCAATGTGTACTGGTATTTGCCTGTTTTATGTGTAGATACAAGGTATATAGTGGTTTACAAATGGACAAACGTTTGGGCCATAGGTATGTTTATGTGATTTTTTTTTTGCCACAATTTAATAAATTGTGTAGATCTAGCAATTTTAGGACAAAATGCAATTACCAAGTAGCAAGCATATTCATAATCATTAATTGATGTTCTGAAATCAATACTGTAGTATATATTGGTATAAATCAGTTTTTATTACAATGTTTTTAAAAAAATGTTACTTCGTATTTGGCGCTTTCTGAAACAGCTGTTTACAAATGACTGTATCCCATATTTCTCTATTGATTTTCCATTTTTACTTACCGGAATCTGGAACCAGCAATTGGCCAATCAGCAGACTCGTTGTGTCGCCGTTTCTGTCGAAGTCATGTGACGTGTAATGGAAGCGGAGCTATTGAAATTTGAAGTAGAATAAAATAAACGAGCTCCGGAGCCGATCTTGTCGTTTCAGGAGTTGAAATATAGTTGTAAGATGACAGTTTTTAGTTGAATTTAATAAGGCAACATAAGTTTTGTACCCGCGCTGTGCAGAAAGTTCATATTCACCTACAGTTATTACTCGTTTAGTTGTTACGCGATGTTGTTGGACTAGAGTTTCGCACTGTTTTATGTTCGATACGATGACAGATTGTTGGAAAATAGATAAATATATGAAAAAATGATGATTGTTTTACAAAGGTTAATGGATAATGCTAAGGAATGGCCACGTTCGAACGGGAAAATCTCTTATGATATTTTTTTCCCTAGCATATAAAAAAGGCAGTTGAAAACACTGCTTGTGAGTGGTAAAAACCCTTGTCTAGAGAGTAGTTACAGTAGTATGGGATTTTTTTTAATTTTAGCTCTAGAACCCCAAAATAAGTCATTAAACCCAATTCACGCACATTTTAACACAGTTCAGCCGTGCCGGACCCCTTTGGCTGGAAGAACCTTGATACCGTCGTCAGGAAAGAAAACAGCATTTTCAATATGGCGGCCGATAAACCGGTTCGGTTCGATTTCGTACAAAAGATTAACCGGTTTCAAAATTTTGAAATTGTCCCAGCCCTAGTAACAAACAAGCTCTTTTAAACATCGATGAAGTTCAGGCATCATTTGCACCATGCCTTTGAAACGATGACTTGTTCAATTTAACATCATTTCCAAACGCATGGTTCAAAGATAACCTGTATTTTAGCATCCTTACTGAAGTATTTATGTACAGTCCGCCACTTGTCCAATTTCTTTCACAATGGTTAGTTTTCAATAAACAATATTCACCATATCGAGTCCTGGTTGTGTATGCAAGAGAATTTAAATTCTTTTTCTCCGAAAGAAACTTGTAACGTATTCATGAGACAAATGACGTAATCTTGCTATGGTCATATGCAGATTTATACGAGCGCACAAGGGAAACATTACCCACTTGTACATATACAATCAGCCGACAGAAGATAGAAATCTTGACGTATGTCACGCTAGAATTATACTTTTTGAAATATATATTCAAACAATGCTTACTCGTTTATCATTTTATCAACCTATCTGTTTTATTTCATTTTTTTATATATTTTTGTTGTTTATATGGAAGCATCTTCTTTAAGCCCGTGACTTAATCTTGATCCGAAGGCTACTTATTTAGATGTCTTTAAAAGCGAAATCGGACCGCGAACCCATTCTCTCTATTTATTATTATTATCATTATTATTATCATCATCAATATTATTATTAAATCAGATTAATATTTGACTTAAATAACTGGTATGAAGTCCAGAGAGCAGTCATAGAGCATAGAATTGTAAGTTATTTGTAACCGCCGATTTCAGTTATAAAAGTATCCCCGAACTAGTATCATTTTATCAACTTTTATTGTCAATCAGAGCAACGATATCCAGAAACAGATTTAAAGCAGCATGCCTCCAGATTTGGCTAAAAATAATCTATCTATCTATCTATCTATCTTTGTATACGGCTGGACTCCCCTCACGGGTAGCCGGGTTGCACGTCACAACCAGATAAAAGTTGGTTTAAAGCAGTGAAAGGAAGGCTTCAAAAATGAAGATAATGAGAGGGAAGATAAAAGTGTGAAAGTGTTAAGTAAGATGAAATATTCATAAGTTAAAAGGGGTTAATCTTTCAAATTGAAGTTTGGTCATATTATGAATATTAGAATATGAATTTTTGTTTCTAAAATAGTTTAAAAGTTCCAAATCAAGAAAAAAAATGACCGCGTCGGGAATCGAACCCCGGACCACCGCGGCAATTAAGACATTTTCCCGTCGTCGTAACCAATAGCGCTATATAGCTGAAGTAGTGAATAATGATTTCAAAATATGTAGAGGATATTTGTTTGTTTGCAGTGTGATATCGAAATATATCTTCACCGATAAGGGAGACAATTGAATATTTTCACGAAGGCGGAGCCCGAGTGAAAATATCAGAATTCTCTCCCTTATCGGTGAAGATATATTTCGATATCACACTGCAAACAAACAAATTTTCTTTTTATTTTATGCTAATTGGTGAAGATCAACAAATTTTCTGTTTATTACATGCTTACATGATCAAATAAGACTAATACTTCATGATGATATTAGGATTTATTTAGGCTACCATGTTACATATGATGCATCCGCATCCGCTAAATTACCATGGACACTCAGGCACATTAATATCGAATATTGGTGATTAGGTCCGTTAAATCAACACGACGCCATTTTGTTTTTGAAAACAAAAACTAGAGTCAGTCCACCCTGTTTCGCACTGTACGCGGTTTGGCACGCCCAGTAAATTCATGTACTTTGTGAGAATAAAGCAGAAAATTCAACTATTCTTAGTTATTATTTCACGAAACTGAGTTATTCCCTACATAATTTGACACAATGGGTCCTTCCCCACTGAAGCCTCGTTCTGGTAAGTGCAGATGAAAACAATAACGATATCAATGAGCTGAAAAATATTAAATTTCATGAAAATAATGACTATGCAAACAACAAGGTGCAAAATAAATTGAAAAATCACTATTCCATCATACAGGTAAGTATTTACCTATTACTTTACCTAAATGAAAAATATTTCAACAGTTATTGAAGTTCTCCAAACTTACAAAACGGCTTCAGCTTGATTGTTTGATTTACGTTTTTATTAAAACAGAGATTTTAATCGAATAAATAGACTTGTGGGAGTATTTTGTGATTCAGCAGCTTCTATTGTTTTATTTTGTTTCTTGTATTCAGTAGTTTTAGTCTTTTCAGCTTTAAGAAGTAAAAACAGGGTTTGTTATCTAGCTTTCACTTTCATAACTGCTTTTAAATTTCAACAATATTCTGACTAAGTTTCATTAAGATATAGTCATAAATGTGGCCTCTATAGTGTTAACTAGCTTTTCCTTTAATTTGACCCGGTGACCTATTTTTTGACTCCACATGACCCTGATTCAAACTGGACCTTGAGATTATCAAGTTTAATATTCAGACCAAGTTTCATGAAGATACAGTCATAAATATGGCCTCTACAGTGTTAACAAACTTTTCCTTTGATTTGACCTGGTGACCTAGTTTTTGACTATACATGACCCAGATCATCAAGATTAACGTTCTGACCAAGTTTCATTAAGATACAGTCATAAATTTGGCCTCTACAATGTTAACAAACATTTCCTTTGATCTGACCTAGTGACCTAGTTTTTGACCCCAGTATCAAACTCGTCCAAGATTTTATTAAGGGTAACATTTTTACCAAGTTTCATTAAGATTGGGTCAAAATTTTGACCTTTAGAGTGTTAACAAGCTTTTCCTTTGATTTGACCTGGTGACCTAGTTTTTGACCCTAGATGACCCAATGTCAAACTCATCCAAGATTTTATTGAGGGTAACATTCTGACAAAGTTTCATTTAGATTGGGCCAAATTTGTGACCTCTAGAGTGTTAACAAACTTTTCCTGATTTGACCTAGTGACCTAATTTTTTTACCCCAGATGACCCAATATCAAACTCGTCCAAGATTTTATTGAGGGTAACATTCTTACCAACTTTCATTCAGATTGGACCAAAATTGTGACCTCTAGAGTGTTAACAAGCGTTTCCTTTGATTTGACCTGGTGACCTAGTTTTTGACATCAGATGACCCAATATCAAACTCGTCCAAGATGTTATTGAGGGTAACACTCTGACCAAGTTTCATTAAGATGAGCCCAAAATTGTGACCTCTAGAGTGTTAACAGTCAAATTGCTGACAACGGACGGACGGACGACGACGGACATAGGGCGATCACAAAAGCTCACCCTGAGCACTCACTTCGTGCTCAGGTGAGGTAAAAATTAAACGCCTATATATCGTTATGTCATCATGTTGGAATAAAAATTTATTTAACTTTAATATAAATTTTACGTTTTGGAAATATTTCGATTGTTTCGAGAGTAGTTGGACACCCCGATTCCACATAAAGTGCAGCCACGGGGAAACAGAATTTATATTCATTGTACGGAGGCTGTTGCTCTGAAAAGGTTAATTTATTAACAACGCTAGATAGACACCATCCTTTACAAAGAGATTTTAGCTCTCCAAAGATGTGTTTTAAGAAAGGTTATCCTTGTATTCATAGACACATAATAGAGACAAAGGTCCTTTCTTATTTCTTTACCTACTATAGAACAAGTAAATTTGACCAAAGTCTCCTAATATGTGATATATAATGAGTACTCAAAATAAGATGTATTGTTTCATAGAGAGAACATGTACTGATAGTATAAATCCTCACAATGTTACAACAAAAAAAACCCCGGCAAATTTATGTTAAAAGCATCATGTACATCTTCCGGTTATAAACATAGTTTATGAAAATACAAAAGGAGCAGTGGACATTCATAAAGCTATGCTATTTTTTTTTTACCTAAGAAAGGTTTAACAATTCCAGCATATAAATATTGTGGTGTCGGTAATACTTTAGACAACGGGCCTCCTGTTAACGAAGTAGACGCATTATGCATGAGTCGTGATCTTTGTTGTTGTGATAGTGGATTAAATAGAAGTAAATGTGTGACAGGAAAATGTTACTACATTTAAAAAGGTATCAATCAAACTTAACTGAAAAATGGCATTTATTTGTAAAACCTAAATGTAAAATGAAATATACTCGGTCTTGGACGCGCAAAAAACCTAAAGCGGGGGAAATCTTCATAAAATTATTTAATAAATTTAATAGCTATATCCCTCAAAATAATCTCAAGTGACGAACTGGCAGAATAATTACATACACCATCTAAACGGAAATACTGACGACATTTGGTCAGCCGACCTAGTTGACATCAATGGGTTTTCTAAGGACAAAGAAGGTATACAGGACATTATACTTATTAACTGTGATAGATGGTTTTAGTAAGTATGCTTTGGTTAAGCCATTAGCAAATAAAACAAATAAGCATTTTCAAATAAAATAAGATAACTACGTTTAAGACATTTAATGAAGGAAATGTAGTAGACATAGAAAGATATAAAGGTAGTTTTAAAAGAATGTGACTGATGCACGATCACGACGGAAAATAATTTACCATTTGATAAATATTCACAGTTTCTATTTACTGAACTGTGCGTTACAGTGAGACAGGGGAGAAAAGCGCGATTGAAATGGGTTAGTATATTTTCCCTTTAAGACTTTAGTTCTTATAGTACACTTACGGGTAGGGTATAACATGTACAGTGACATTTTATTTCTGTGATTATATAGCTTACGAAAAACAATTTTAAAATGCTTTTAAAATAAGACTAACTGTTGCAAGGCTAGCATGCTTTCTGGGAAACTGCATTATATTTCTAACATCAAATAAGTGAATTGTACTGCTAAATGTAAAAAATAAATCTTATAACAAAAAACATACTTGGCCTCAAGCGCTAACGCTATTACTGCAGATACTTGGGCTGTAGCCGCTGATACAACGCCAAAACTTGTTATACATCTGTTTCTCGTCCCTACAGTTTTCTGTCAAGAGACAATATCAATAAAACTATGCATCTCATCAGAAAAGATTTATGTTAAGCATAAATTAAAATGTACTTGTCGGATTTTTGAATAATATGTTTCCGTTACAGCTTCTTTTTGTGGTAGGCCTACTTTGCAAATGCATAGCTCTGAGGCTGTGTTTGTGATGGTTTGTGCATCCGAGAAATCTACCCTTACCTATTATCTTTTGAACTTGACTTATCGTATTATAATTTTGAACGCTTGCACATAATAATCTAAATGTCTTTCTATGCATACAAATGTAAATTATTGACCGATCAAATTTTTAGTTAAATCTTTGACCTCAAGTGTGTGCTTTAGGCTAGTTATCTTGAACTTACACTTAAGAAATCTTCTTGTGATGATAAATGTTTGTGCCAGGTTATATAAATTGTAATTCATTCGAAAGATATAGACATAAGGTATGTGATTTCTAAGTGTGATCATAACCTTCAAGGTAGGGAATGGGTCTGGAATATGACATTTTATCCTGTTACGGTGAATGTTTGAACGTTTGTTCAAGTTTATTCGAAAATTCATACTTGCATAAAAATGTAACAGAAAAACTAGAAAAAAATGACCTTCAATAGTTGGCCTCAAAATGTGTCCTTGGGCTTGAATGTGACACATTATCTTGGTATGTTAAATGCCTGTGCCAAGAAATTGAAAAATCAATGCAGGTGTAATGAAGTTTTTCGACCCCCATAGAATAATGACCCCCCCCCGGTCATTATTCTTTAGAAAAAGTGACCCCCCGGTCATAGTATTATGACCTCCAGATCATAGAACTATGACTCCCCCACGTGAAGTAAACTGAACCTCACGAAGAAACACATAAATCGTTCCTAATCCTCTCCTACCCTGTATATTGAAAATTATAATTAAAACTAAATTACCCCACTAAAAGCGTTGCATGAAAAGTGTCGTAATGGTAATGAATCCTTTCAAATGAAAATACTTACTGTATCCTATTTAATCTCTAATTTGAGACTAATAGCTTATCAACCACTGTTGCTATTTGTGTCATCCACTGGCACCAGAACAGAAAGAAAATGCCTCTGTACATGTTATACCTTACCCCTAGGTATTCTATAAAAAAAACATGGTCATGAAGAAGAAAATATACTAACCCGTTTCAATCGCGTATTTCATACCTAAAACACGCAGTTCGGTAAATGTGTACTATGGATATCAAACAAGTGGTAATTTATCTTCCATTGTGTATTGGTCACATTTTCTTCAATACATCTTATCTTAGAAAAACAACGCGTAGTTTATAGTTATTTCAACGTTACACAAAAAACTTGCTTGAACTTCCCTGGTGAAGTTCCGTTCTAGATAACAAAACCATTCTTATTGGTTGTTGTGAAAATGCATTTCAATCGTCATTTTACTACATGTGTTCGCTAAAATGTGAAAATGCAGCATAAATGTGCAAAATGAATAAGATAAACAGAACAGATGCAGATCAATGTACTCTTTCAAATTAAAGATCATATACAATATGATTTTCATTCATCATTCCGAATTTTATTGTAAAATTGTGATATTTTTAATTCTGTTTTTGTTTGTTTACATTTCGCCAAACATGTGCACACTGCCGTGACCTCCAGACCGGATGTTCATAAGGGAAGGTCACGCAAGTTTTTTTCTGTAACGTTGACGAAAGCATAAAATATGTTGATAATCTCAGCAATATGGAATATTGAGACAATGTGACTGGTGCACGATGGAAGATAAATTATCGCTTGTTCAATATACTAGGTACTCATTCACCGAACCACGCGTTTAAGTTGAGAAATGTACGATTGAAACGGGTTAGTATATTTTCCCCTTCATGATCATGGTTTTTATAGAATACCTAGGGGTAAGGTATAATATGTACAGAGGTATTTTCTTTCTGTTCTGGTGTCAGTGGTGTCATCATAGAAAAACGCGGGGTTACTTTCAAGACAAAAATGAGAAAATATACATAAAGTTTGATTAAGAAAGGACCTCGGACATTTTCCTATTCAGATTGCCTATCAAATTAAGTAAAAACTGACCTAGGGCTAAACTTCTGAAACAGCATAATAAAGATAGTTAAATACCCTTTCTTGATATATTCGAATGAATTTTACAAGTTTGTTAACAAAAAAAAAGATGATTTTGTAGACATTTCGTATTTTCATTTCTATTGAAATATGAACATAAATCATATTTATCTTTTAAACATCTTTCCCACCAGTGACGCAACAAAATATTTCACATGCCTTTGTAAATGATTATCATGTACGTATGTTGCAAAAATGGTACTTGTCACAGGGGGAAAATGTTAAAAATTGAAAAAAAAAAAATACATACAGGGTGTCTGCAAATTAATTTTACACAAGATATGTTGACTCTTAATGCATGTGTTTCCTACATCTTAAATATCTACAGCCTTATTTGTTTTTGTCAATATTTCAAGCATAGAAAAACACAATAATAAATAAAAAGGGACACAGAACTCCAAGATTGAAAGCAGACTGATCCTGGTATGTACATCTTATGAATTTTTCAATCAGGTCTGCTGCCTCTTGACAGTCGAAGTCCGTCGATTGAGTGTCATGAGGACTGCGGCAACTGCGTCTGTCGCAAGTCATGAATCAAGCAAGTTTCTTAGACATATATAATTAAATGTATGTGTCTTCAACCTAAACATGACAAAGAGATATGGACGAACTTCTGTGGAAACATTGCCACTGTGGTGCAAATGCCTTTTTACCCATTGTAGGATACAATTGTGGCACACTTAGAATGCATTTTAAGAACAACTTTTGCTTTAATTCGAACCAAAGAAGCACTGTTTCCGGCATCCTCAACTCTTAACAGAACTACACTAGACACCGACTCCTGAACTGACATGAGTGCCTTCAGAACTAACACTGACGCCCCCAGAACTAACAATGGCGCCTTCAGAAGTAACACTTGACACCCCAGAACTAACACTGACGCCTTCAGAACTAACACTGACGCCACCAGAACTAACACTGACACCCCTAGAATTAACAGCAATTCAGCCACACGTCTAAACTGAAACTTATTCCGAAGCCGACAGAAATATTAGTAACGACCCCAAAGGAATATCGACATTAATGTTGATACTAGCTAATGAAGTTCTGTTCCATTGATATATTGGATCAGGCGGTATTTTATTACTACATTTTATTATTATGTTGTTTTATATTTTTGCATTAGAGTAACAGAAAGCACATTTAAATCTTTGCTAGGCATTAAAAATATAGGCTAAATGTGCATGACTCTGTGGTGAAACCACCGTTATTTAAGCACAACAGAACTGTGCCTACAGATAATTTCGGAAACTGAAAAACCAAACACACTAAAAATGCAATACTAAGGGACCTTGAAAAGAGCAAACGATGCATCTAGATTGTATCCAAATGTGTCATAAAATGCTAAAACCCAGGCACATCTGAACCCTCAGTGGCCTAGGCAGTCTCCTACACCCCTCCGCTATAACTGAAAAAGGCCAGCTACGCCAATGTATGTAAAACACTTTATGTATGCAATATATAACCCTTCCTATAATGTCCGGTCAGTATTGTACATGTGTACTGCATGTGTCAATATACAATATCACACCCTATAAACGACTGTATTTCCCCCCTTCCTCTTGCGAGTGATCAAAACAATAAACTGACATCTAAACGTTGAAAAACAGCATTTTAAAGAGACTGATTTGCTTTAAAGGTATATATATTTACATTTTATTAGAACCTGAACATGACTTGTTTCTGTATATAATGTGCTAGTCTGATGACAGGTAGAATTATAGCAAAAAGCTCGATTGATCACTGATTTTGTCGAGAAATTATACATTGTCAGCGTCAAAAGTACTTATTTTCTTGCTTGAAGAATGACCTATATGTAAATTCCACTGTTTCATGGATAAAGAAACAAAACTAGTTTGGTAAAATGAAATAAAACCATTGATAAATACTCGAATTTGTTTATAACCGTAAAGGAAAGAAAATTCAATGCTATTTCCTGACTGTATGCATGCTTGCTTAATTTCTGTACAAGTGCTTGTGAGTTTGGTATAAAGACTGTTTGCCTGTTTGTGAGTGACTTCTTTAAAAAATATCGGCGTTTCCTATGCTCCTGTAGTATTTCTTCATATTTAGAACCCGCAAACAATGTTTGAAGGAGGGTGGTATAAACCAGTCACCATGCGGTCTGTCTGTTCGATCTGTTTGTATATGTGTCCTCATATATTTAGTCGTGCAATTTCTTCAATGCTATTGCGCCTACCTTTCTCAAAGTTTTCATACAAACATCGGCCATATGTAGTTAATGTCCATCTTATTACTTTCCTTTTTCTTTTTAAAGTTACACTTAAAGGTGAAACATGGTCTGTGTTTCGTATCAGTGCCATAACGTCTTTATGCATTAAGGGATTTTGAAATAACTTGACACAAATGTTCACCATCATGAGACCGTAATGCGACAATGTGTCTCATACAAGACTATATTTTCTAGAATTTCAAACCAACTAATATATAATCGGAACTGCAATTAATAACATGCGAGAATATGAACAGTAAATGGGGTGAAGCGGCGCGAGATTAAATCTACTAATCCTTTGTGGTTCGCTTTCTTGACAGCGTCGCACAGTAATCAGCTTTATTTTAGTTTTGTCTTTGTATTTGCCATAAACACATGAACTTTAACATGAACCTTGTCTTATTTTACTGAAAATACACTCTGCGAATGAAATAAGTCCCCATTTTACAAGCAGAAGTGCCATTACAGGAAAAAATGAGGGTCTATTACCTCACCTGAGCAAGAAGTGCTCTAGAAGAGCTTTTGTGACTATCCTGTGTCCGTCGTCTGTCGTTGTCGGGTATTTTTCCCGATATCTGGAGTAATGGTGTTATTTACCTTTGTACAAGAATAAGGGTAGCATTAATAACCCTGACAATTACAGGGGCATAACTATATTAAGCTGTTTTGGAAAGTTGTTCACATCTTTATAAAACACTAGGTTAAACACTTTTGAGGTCAATAACATATTGTGTGAAGAACAGGCTGGATTTAGAAAACATTATAGCCCTGTTGATCATATATTTTCTTTAAAATTGTTAACAGATATGTATTTTGTCAATAATAAAAAACTGCACTGTGCTTTTGTGGATTAACAAAATTTCCCTCAACTCAGTCATCGTATTGCTCTGTGGCGAAAGATTCTAAGTTAAAACATTGATGGTAAATGTTTTAAAATTATTCTCAACATGTATGATAAAGCGAAGTCTTGTGTAAAATCAAACAATACTCTGTCTGATTTTTTTTGTGATACAGGAGTTAGACAAGGTGAAAATCTCTTTCCTATTCTATTTTCTTTATTCTGGAATGATTAATAGCTTTTTGTCTAGTAAATTTCATGGTCTTCAGTTATTTTCTGATAATGCTAGTCATATATTAAGTGATAACGATTTTGAAGTTTTCTTCTTCAAGTTATATTTGCTATTATATGCTGATGACACAGTCACCTTAGCAGAGACCCCTAATGACCTCCAGTCAGCTCTTAATGCTATGTCAGAGTATTGCACCTCATAGGGGCTAAAGTTGTCATATTTTGGAAAAATAAGAGAGGTATACGTAATGCTTAAGTATTTCAATTTGAGAGTAGTAATATTTTAGAAATTGTTGACTACTTCTCATACCTAGGTATTCAATTGTCATTCAATGGCAAGTTCGGTAGAACTGAGGCTCATTTAGTTGATCAAGCACGCAAAGCTATGTTTGCAGTTATAAGTAAATTCAGGAAGTTGTTTTTAACTATTTATTTGCAGTTGCACCTTTTCGATACCATGGTTACTCCTATTGTCTTGTACGGCTCAGAGGTATGTGGGAGGGGTTGAAAATTTAGATATTGTTGATATATTTCAGTTGAAATATATAAAACTTATTTTAAATTTGAAGCAGAGTACCCCTAATAACATGTTGTATGGTGATCTTAGTATTTTACCACTTTCGAGTCGTATTAAATGTAGAGTGTTAACTTTTTGGAGTAAGTTAATAAACTCCAAGGAAAATAAAATTTGTAATATTTTGTACAGAACTTCTCTCACTGTCTCACAGACGAAACAAGAAATTTAACTGGTTATGTTATTTTAAAGACATTCTTGATTCTCTTGGTATATCTAATTAGTCGTTAGATCAGAAGATTCGCTCTTGTAACTCCTTCAAAAATGTTGTTAACACTTGAATTAAAAATCGGTTTATACAAAACTGGAACTATTCAGTTAATAACCCAAGCAAATGTTTAAATTATAGAATGTATAAACACGAATTTGTATTTGTAAAATATTTCAAACTTTTACCTTTTGACCTTAGCATTTCACTTTGTAAATTCAGATGCATGAATCATGTTGCCAATTGAAAAAGGTAGATTTGAAAACAATGCAGGAGAACAAAGTACTTGTCATTTGTGTAACAGTAACATATTTAGGAGATGAATTTCCTTTTTATTACAAAGATATATTTCAATGTTGATAACAAATGTAATATATTTTTTCTGTCAATATAATATTCATCTATATATTTAATATATAGATGAATATTATTTTAAATATCCAGATACTCTCAAATTTTCTGACCTTATGAACAATTACAATAAGAATACTTTGTTAAAACTGGCTGTTTCCTGTAAGAAAATTATGTCTGCTTTTAGATAAATAGTTAGTTTTCGTCCTCCACATCATCAGTTACTTCTGCAACGAGGTTTTACATGTCAATCTGATTTTGTTACTATGACTTGTTATTGTTACAATTGTTGTCAGAGGCCCTTATGAGCATTGACTTGATTAATAAATTGTAAACTGTAAAAAGCAATGAAAACGACTAAATCCGCAAGGACATATTCCTGGCGTGTGTACGTTATCACTATCAAATGCAAACTATTTCTAACATGAGAAATAGCGGTAAATCTTGACAGTCAGTAAACATGACGGCTGTATTTGTAACGATAACATGTTTATTTTATTATTGAGAAACGGGGTTAAACCATTAGCTATTTTGTGCTGCTTTTGAATCTTGTTGACTGATTCACCATGAAGTTAACTCTGAATTACTAATAAGGACTTAATCGACTTTTCCGATAATATATTCGTTATCCTTTTCTATTTATACGTTCATCCGCAGGATACTTGCGGGTGAAATAGTTTTGTTTGTTGTTTTTAAATCAGAGGATCATTTTCCTACAGACGCAGGGGCGTCGGAAATGGGGCCGCAGGGGCCGCAGTCGCGGCCCCAACAATTTGCCCACAAACGATTTTTTTCTAAATTTATAAGTTGGAGCCGCAAATCCGCGGACCCAATATTTGTACAGTATATTAAATTTTACTTCGATCGTGTTAAACAATATACGTTGTCCAGATTAGTATGATACCGTGGTGATGATGACACGATGGGGATCATCATATTTTAAATTGACATGTCTTTAGTTAAAGGTACGTTTAAACTATACCCTTAAGAAATTAATAAGCATGTTTTTTTCTTTAATGAATGAAGTAATTAAGTATTAAGATTTATCACAGCGGTAAGATGTAAGGAGTTAACGGCATAAATTGTTCTTACTCACAAATTGATATTTTAAACAAATATGAAATGAAGTTTAACTTATGTCATATCTGCAGAGACTCACGTCTTGCCGTTTTTGGAAAGTTTTAAGAGACTGAATAAGTCCAGTTGCACCACTGTACTAGTACATAACAGTTGACGTAAAACTGGTCTCACATTGAACTGCTTTGAGAATGTTACAAACTTTTAAATGAAATTTCTTGACTTTCAATATGTTTATTGAATGTAACATGAATAATTATTGTTAGTTATATTAAACACACACACACAAAAAAAAACAAAAACATTTTCTTTGTATTGCGTTACACATTATTAATAATGATAAGGGTTTATTTTGCTTATATGTCATGTAAGTAGTAAGAAAATACTGGAGAATTGAGATGCGATTCAGGACCCCTAAAATGCACCATTAGTCGCCAATTATGATCATGTATTACAATTTTTTCGGGGAGACCCCCGTACCCCCATACATAATAGGTGTACCCCTCTCGTACCTAACCCCATTCGCGACCCCAATATCAAATACCTTCCGACGCCCCTGAGACGGACAGACAGACGGGGGATCAACCTATAGTCCTCTCCTGTCTTATCTCCCTGATATTTTGAAATCGTAAGGTAACATTACTTCGTGTGATTTCCATAGGGTATACATTCAGTTTCTAATTCGTATTTCATGATAGTATATGTGTGTAAAGCCAACTCTGAACACTCGCATGTAAACGATGCTGAAACATTCAATTAATTATTTAATTAAGTAGGATAGCGAGTCACAGACACTCGAATCCAACCACCCCCAATGGATTAGTATAAGTATCGCATGGGGGTGGGGGTGTTGGGTTCGACATTTAATGACATTATAAACATGACGACTGATCAGAAGAAACAATTTTGTATGCATACTTTTTATTTCATTTACGCATTTTAAGGACATAAATCGCCTTTTGTAATCGCAAGATGGAATACAGTATCACTCGCAAATACGAATTCAGATCAAATATCAAAATTGGCAAGCCGGCATACAGTAAATGTTTTTTCACCGACTAGAGAAAAATTAATTTCATTCAAAAACGCAACAGAAACAAAACATTTTATTTACATACATTTATGGAGTATGCATACTTATTACAGAAAACATGATGGATAATTGGATTACAAATCAATCTGGCGTGATATTCATCAATTTCGTGACTTGGTCGAGAGAATTTTCATGCAATGAGTGTGTTCAGTCAACATTTTTTAAACATTACCTGTCAGTTGCATTTATTATATCATCATATTCACATACTTATGTTAGACTTATCGTTTAACTTAAATACACATACAGTGTAAAGTCAAATAATGAATTTAATGACGATTCTTACCTTTTCCGTGTCATTTTATTGTTTTGATCACTCGCAAGAGGAAGCGGGGGATACAGTCGTTTATAGGGTGTGAATAAAGTAACAGATGTATAGAAAACAAACAATAGGCTATGATCAATGCATCAATTACCATGAGCACTCGGGTGGAAAGAACTTACGTACAGTTGTCTTGCCAAAAATTTTGTTCTACTTTTATTTTTTGCTTTTCAGTTATTTTTAAAAATGTTAATAAAACTGATAATTTGCATAGTAAAACTTTTTTTGTTGTTCTAAAACACTTTATGATAGACATACCTTAAATGCATATACTTATTTCACTAAAGATACACATTTTACATTTTTCAAAAAATATGACCCTCAGTCACAAACTGCTCAAATTTCAAGACAACGAATATGAAATAAAATATTTTTTTGTGACAGTTTGATAGGTATATAACTAATTTATGCGTAATTGAAGCCATTAAATAAAATTATCAGCTATTGAAGTCATGAAATGGCATTGAAATTTGGGCAAAATCCATAGCATAATGTCCGATGTCCTTACAGAGTACTACGTATTTCCTCTTTTAACTATTTATCATTTTATTAACCCTAAAAAAGTTCGTCTGTGCCTAAAAATGTTATTTCCTAAAATTAAGTGCAGAAAGGGAGAAGCTGTATAAATACTCAGGGTATCGTTCTCACGACAGAGTTAAATCAATTTTAAAGACGCCGACAGAAGCCTTTAATATGTCGGCTGTGATGAAATATTGGTTTGACAAAGAGTATAAAGTACTGTATTAAAGATCAGATCTAAATTCCTAAACTGACTTCAAACAAGAATTTAAAACTATATGTAAACGTTAGAAGAATATGTATAATGTCTCTTGCTTACATACCTGTACGAAATTTTATAGATGTAAAAGACATGTATTTCTTTTCAAAATTACAGTCTTATTATTTCAAATTTACACCAGTTGATGCTATAAAACGATACTGATTTTACACCTGTAGCTTTCAATTTACAGCCGTAAAACAGGTCGAATTATGAAAATGAGATGCAGGTGTAAAAACGAAAAAGTGACGACTGTATATATGCCTAAAAGTTAGAGATGTAGAAATATCAAAGGTGTTGAAATATTATACTGTGCAGGTGTTGAAAAAGAAAACATTATTCTACGGAACGAAGGCAGAGGTATAAAATGTTTTATGGTGAATTATTGTAGCAAGAACAACTCAAATGGCAAAATAAATAATGTAGTAAGTAAACAACAATATGAAATTTGTTTATAGTACAGCAATTGCAAAATTAAAGAGTAGGCTACAAAGTAGAAACTACAGCTAAGCCCCATATCTTGTTTATAAAACTTCCTTTGTCATGAAAAACATATGCCAATCTTGTAATTATTTCTATTAAACTTGTAATATAATGTAATCAAATAATGCATGTGATAAAATGCTAATATTTTAGATGGTGTGGTGTCTCTCTAAATTTCAGTTAAATCTCGGAAAAAATGCATAAAAAATGGCTGACAATATTCATGTTTCCCACCAAAAACGTTACAGCTATATTTTTTAAACATGACCATTGTACAGTTGTAACTTTCAAATGTATATTTACAGCTGTACTTTTGAGACCTATATGTTTTACACCTGTAAATTTCAACTGTATTTCTTGTAATATTTCCACTTAAAGGTCTTTTACAGTAATTTCAATTTACATGTATTTTACAGACGTTTTACAGTTGTAAAACAGGTAATTTCAATTTACATGTATATTACAGACGTTTTACATTTGTAAAACAGGTAATTTCGTACAGGTAAACATGAATCTTCTGTCAAACTTTTGCTGCAGAAACATTGAAAAAAATACCAGCTGTGAGAAGTGCCCTCCTAATATAAAATTTGACAAATGGTATAAACACTTAAGGTACGTTTTCAACAGTAATCATGGTCATATAAATTATACTGCTGACTACATTCTTAAGACGATATTGAAGACACTTCTTCTAATAGTGAAATATCCGACAAAGGAGATCCTTCAAGTTGTAAATAATATCAACCCTAATAAATAATTTCTTGGTAATTTAATTGCAGAACATTTTTAGAAAATGCTAAGTTAATAACTCTAATAATAACAGAGGGATTGCGCTTATAATAAGATATTTTGAGTTAAGTCGGATAAGCATTTAACTGGATGTGTAACCATTTATTCTGAGAGATTTTAAAGACAAATAACGGAGGCTCAGGCTGGTTTTCGTTCTATGCATTCTATCATTGATAATATATATTATCAAAATACATCAGTCAGTATAAAGAACGAATTGTTTTCAATACCATAGCTTTGCAAAACGCGTGGAACGTATTTTATACAATTTAGCTGCGACACGACGTATGATGTTTATTGTTCAATTACTCGACGTTAATAGAATCAATTTGTTGCTAAATGAATTAGGTTTTATAACATTTAAGTATGCAAATGTTGTTTGTTAATTTTCAATGCGACAACAATACGAAGATGCAGAAAAGCATAACATGTGTTTTAACTTTGGAAAATGAATACCAAATTGATCATAACTTTAACTCACTGTTTCTGCACCGTATCTAATGGCATCTTCTGTTAGTAGGTGTAGAGTTTTAAAATGGGTCCATTGGTGACCATGAATTTGAAAAAATATCAATTTCTGAGAGGTTGCGGACCAGCGCCATAGAAATAATATCTGGCCCCTATTCTATTAGAATAATTTTGAATATTTTATACGCTGTAATTACAAAAAGTCATGAACAGTGAAAGTTGTTGAATTATATATAACGATGAATTTACTCTATGGAATGTTGTGTTGTGAAGTTTATCGTTTGTTTAAACATTTAGAAACACTTATAATGAAATAACATAATAGATACTATAGATATTTTGGTAGTTTTCCACCTCTGATAATTCATGTGTGGAAGCTGTCAGTTTCTTGCGGAGAACAGGTTTGTACTGGTACAGAAACCAGAAACACTGGTTAGGTTAACTGCCCGCCATTACATGACTGAAATACTGTTGATAAATGGCGTTTAACCCAAAACAAACAAACGGAATACATATTTAGGTATGTTATATAGGAAAACTGCAATATATGCCATTTCAGCGTACAATATTTCATATATAAACAATTGAGAAGCGTAAGCTAAAATTGTAAATACTTCGCGCTGTCGCATTTCGCCATAGCTTCGCAATCGTACCATTGCACTGCACGCTTCCTGTCTCACGATATAATTGTATATAATTATAAATGCATAACGCAACGGTAGGTGGCGAAGCACGAAGCCAGAAAGGCGGAGCGCGTAATTTGCTTCGCCTGTATATCTTCGCGCTTCACGTTTATATAATACAGGCATTACAGGTCACAATAAATCATTTTTTCTACTTTTGCTTTTCGTTTTCCTTACTGATATTAGAAAGAGGATTATGTTATTGGTTTTCGTTCAAATGGTATTACATTCATACAAATAATATGCATGTAGTTATGATATCTGTTGAGTAGTTTAGACTTGGCCATTTATGTCTAAATACATAGCTTTATTTGAAAACTCTCACCTCTTAAACTGAACAACTACAAATATAGAGAGTAAAAACAAAAACAAAACATTAACTAGTATTATATATAATAAGTTTTACTTTCTATCAGGTAACTATTTACCAAGCCTCTCCAGTAAGCAAACTAAAAGACTTACCTACGATACTGGCATTATAAGCAAACCCGCAGGTACAAACTCCATTACCAGAAACAGAGGCTGTCATTCCGGCCCAGTGGTCTCCGTGGCTAAAAGTAAAACTGCACAGCTTTATTTTATAATTATCGCATCGTGTGGCTATTTACCTTTTATCTCTTCATTGCGATATACATAGTAACATTTTTCACATTCAGGACTCTACCGACGACAGACAGAACTGCACTGATATAAGAACACTATAAAAATAGCTGTGATGTTTAGTATAGTTTTTCCTATTGAGCTGTATAGGAAAGATATGGTGATATATATCGGCATAGTGTTTTTGCATTCACACATAAGGTTGCATGGCATTCTGAGAAACTGGTGGGATCTATTTCAGTTTGGGTGAAAAAGAAATATTGTTTCTATGCGACAAAACAGTTAAAGAACAGACACACACTCGTGCATTATCGCAAATATCATAAGGGTTTTACTGCATAGACATTTATCGCGGCCAAAGACCTCAATTATTACCTTCACAAGGAAACCGTGATTGAACCCAAGGCCATGATATTTGCGATAATGCAAACCAACGCCATGACATGTGCGATAATGCACTCACATGGGTTCTTTAACTATTACATCATTTACGACAACGTCCACAATGTAAGCAGAAATTTGTGAATATTATTGTCATTCCTTCTTTTCATACTCTTTACGCTTCAGTGTTTGTGTAATATACTAGTAGTTACCTTGTTACAGAAGACATAATATCTGGAAGAATGTGGAAAACTTCGGGTGCCACATTACTGCTGTCGTTGTAGAAATTGAAGCACAGAAATTCATACTGAAGAAGAAAATGAGATAAATAACAATTATAACAAGAACATTTGTAAACCGCTTTACATTATTTCTTTTGTGTCTGATGATTCTCTGATAAAATGATACGTTTCTACATTCTTAATATTTTTTTTCAGAATATAAAAATAACTTTTCCTGTTATAACTGAAGAGATCTAAAACCCAAGCTTGCCAAAATTAACGCCAATTTTAATGACCGTACCAATTTTATATAAGCATCTGCCCGAACTAGTATTTGAGGTTATTCTCTACTTATTGTTACAGTTGGAAACTGGCTACTTACAATGTTTTGCTTCAGATCTAGAATGTTTGTATGTATCCCTACATCGGTCAGTGCTACACCCACACCTTTCCCTGTGTATCCGTTTGCCCATGCCTTTGGTACAAACATTCCATAATAATGTTGTTCAGATTTAATGCTAGGCTGAAATAAATTTGTATTATTACAAGGGAAGATAATATTGCTCTTGTTATTTTCTTATTTATTCAAGGACATTGAACGATATCTCCAACAACATCCAAGTGCCCCTGTCACCTTTGAACAACTGTCCAAAATCTAAGGATAATTATAATCATACTGCGATAAATGAAATAACTGTTACATGTTTTTAGAGTGACATTTCTTCTTATAATTATGATACTGATAGAGATAGAAAAATAGATAAATGACTTTTTCAAGTAAAGCACTTGTTGGGAGTATCTGACCTTACTTGTATTTATCTATCTACATACTGCTTCCAGTATAATCAAGATAAGTAGCAATAGGGGACACGATAGCATGAAACAAATCTTTTCTTTGTTCGTTTGATATCTTAAAAAAACTGTGTGTTTCTAATTTAGAAGTAGTACTGATATGTTTAATGTTGTCTGATTGTTTAAACACTGAAACTGGTAGACAGGTACACCTACTTCTTATGGAGAGGCAAACCTGTGACTTCTATCTATGTGACAAGATATTCCTATAGAGTGGGCTAGTACTTTTGAAGGAATAACCATTAGCAATGGATCAGAACGAACCTTTCGCCTGGTATTCAGATTTCTTCGCACTTCTACATCACCCGATATGTATGTTAAGTCAGGTATGTCTGTTCCATTCTACAGTATTTATTTTCCAGAGAAGGAATAATTAATAAAGTTCTGTTCTGTTAAAAAGACACTGAAAATCGCCATGAAATTGCTGGAATGGGAGTTTTCAGGTGAACTCTGAAGAAATACAAACTCTTACCTTCTTCCTCAAACTTTTTTAACTGTATCCCCAGGTAATAGATAATCTGTGTACACAATGATTTTCTCAATTCCAGAGATCTGAAAAATGTGCGGAATTTTATGCAGAACAACTGAAAATACGTATCATGCTAGTTTGGTTTCGATATGTATCGAGTTACAATTAATACAATATGCAAAATTCGATCTAATTTCAAGATTGCACGCCTCCACATTTATGTTGTTATATTATATTTTGAGAAACACACCAAAACAACGTAAACATATTTGAGCTAGTGATTTCATGGAAACAAATATTCTGAACAACTTTCATTAAGATTGGACCAAAAATGTGGTCTCTTGAGTGTATACAAGCATTTTGTTTGATTTGACCTAGTGACCTAGGTTATCATCCCACATAACCCAGATTTGTGTCCAATATGCCATAAAACAAATATTCGATAAAATTTCCGGAAGACTGAAGCAAAAAGTGGCCTCTAGAGTGTATACAAGCTTTTTATTTAATTTAACCTGGTGACCTAGTTTTTGGCCCCACATGACCAAGATCAAAATCATCCAAGACTTTACGATAAAAACATTCTGTCTGACCAAGTTTTATGAAGATAGAAAAAAACAAACAAAAGAACAATATGGCCCCTAGGGTGTAAACAAACTAATTTTTTTGATATGCCTGGTGACCAATTTTTTTTTACCCCATGTGACCCAGATGAAAATTATGCCGAGATTTCGTGCAGATAAACATTCTGACAATGTTTCATGCACTTGAAATGAAAAATGAAGTCCTATTGCATACACAAGGTTTTTCTTTTATTTTAACAACTGACCTAGTTTTTGTCCAAAGATGATGCAGATTCCAAATTGGACCAAATAATCACTAAGATAAACATAATGACCAACTTTCATGACGATATGGTGATAAACGTGGCCTCTAAACTGTTATTAAGCTTTCCCTTTGATCTGACCGGATGAGGTCATCAAGACAAATATTGTGATCCAATTTCACGAAGACCCAGTGTAAAATGCTGTCCCTATTGCATACACAAGGTTTTTCTTTGATATGACCTTACGACGTAGTTTTTGACCATAGATGACATATATTCAAACCTGACCTCTCTTTCTTGTGTCATCCTTGATATTGATGTGACTGACATAGTTCATAACACATTACTTCATATGACAACTTTTATATGTGATTATAAATTTTATTATATGCATGTATTGTAACTATGTTATGTTTGCTCAATTATCGAAATAAATCTATCTATCTATCTATGACCTAGATTTTATCATGGCAGCCATTCTGACTAAATTCTATAGATATCCAGTGTAAAATGCAGCCTCTATCGCATACACAAGGGTTTTCTTTGATTTGTCCTAGTGACCTAGTTTTTGTCTCCAGATCACCCATATTATACCTGACCTAGATTTTATCAAGTCAGTCATTCTGACTAAATTTCATGAATTGAACAATACAGCCTCTATCGCATACACAAGGTTTTTCTTTGATTTGACCTAATGACCTAGTTGTTGACCCCAGATGACATATATTCGAACTTGGCCTCTATCGCATACACAAGCTAAATGTTGACAGACAGACGACAGACAACAGACACCGGACATCGAGCGATCACAATAACTCAATTCAAACCTAAAACACAAGTTCACGTCTATCATCAATCTATATTTTCAATGTTTTTACAGTATTTCATATATAAATCTAAGGTGTCAAAACGTTATTTCTGAAGTTATGTAATGAAAAACTGAACAGATTACCTGTCAGTAGTAAAAACCCTCTATAACTATATCAAAACTTACCTCATCGACATACTTGCTTTTTATCTGTGTTATGAGCTGGTTTATATCTGTTTTTGATCCTAAGTACTCGAATATGAAAGACTGTGGAGTTACCTGTATAAAGATAACATATGGTTACTTAACAAAAAAACAAAAACATGTCATTCGCCAAATCACATGGAAAACTTTAAAACAAGGTATGGGCATACTAGATAATATAGAATTTAGTCTTTGGGTGAAAAATTAAAGTAAAAAAGTTATTGTTTTTATCACATCTGATGTGATGATTAAATGTCAAAAAGTTCAAATGTTCGTGGTAATGACTGTCTTAGTGTGTAAGTACAAATAGACATATCTGGCTAAATTATACAATGTTGTGAGGGTTGGTCATATTAACTGAAAATGTTAACAAACTTTTGTAAAAGGCTGTAAGTCTCTGTGAATAATATGACACAATTTAACGTATTCTTAAATAAGGACCAACACAAACATAATTATGAAGTACTTTACAAAGCAAACAGTTGTTCCATTTATAGCTTTAGTGGTACATCTGAAAAATGATACATACGTACCTGATATACCATTCGACAACTTAATTGTTGCAATCCTTGAAACACATTATCCTGGTCATGTTCCTTTATTTTTATCACGAACCTTTGTTGTATTTTGGTGAGAAAATCATCTACCCAGTGTAGGACTCGAACCTACGACCCCCTGCTTGCAAGTCAGGTGCTTTACCAACTGAGCTAACCGGGCTCCTGGTTTACCAGAAGCCTCGAATCACTACACTCCTCCTCACTTTAATTTTGAAGGCTTAAACCTTATCGTGGAACCATAGAGCGAGGCATCAACTGTTCAGCTTCCAACAGAGTATAGCCTCTGCAAATACCGCATGCTCTATATAACTGGCCACGTAGCCTTCCTTTACAGTGGAATTGCAGAGCGGGACATCAACTGTTCAGCTTCCAACAGAGTATAGCCCCTGCAAACCGCATGCTCTACATAAACTGGCAACTGTAGCCCGCACTTTCCAATTTACCTCGTCGCCAATGTTGTATTTTGGTGAGAAAATTATCTACCCAGTGTAGGGCTCGAACCTACGACCCCTGCTTGCAAGTCAGGTGCTCTACCAACTGAGCTAACCGGGCTCCTGGTTTACCAGAAGCCTCGAATCACTACACTCCTCCTCACTTTAATTTTGATTAATTATGATCAGGTCAAGGTCACACAAACATCAAAGATCTGATTCAAGGCATAGATCTAATAGACACAGATCTTCTAGATCTCCGTCTAGACATAGGTCAGATAGATCTAAATCGCGACATGAGTCACATCATGGTTCTTCAAGAAATAGGTCCCAGTCTTCACACCGAAGGTCAAATGGTCATAGATCAAGGTCACGTGATGTAAGGTCAAGAGATAAAAAATCATATCCATATCAGTCTTCGCCTCAACGTTCTGCATCTCCCAGTAAACATCACAAGCAAGATCAATACAATTCAAGGTCAGATGACACTAAATCCGATAGTAAAGAAAAAAGGTCAGATGATACTTAATTACATCATCAACATCCACACAGTGAAAAGGTGGACAAAACAGCAAGGTCAGATGACACTAAATCATCAAGGACAGGGGTGCTAGGTCTCATACATCAAAGTCAGAAGATACTAAATATAAAGAAAGATCTTCAGGACATCAGACATCTAGACACTCGAACAATAAAAGGTCAAGGTCCTATGATAGGTCATTGTCATCTGAAAGTTCAAGGTCATCTGAATCATCAATGTCATCTGAAAGGTCATCAAGGTCAAGTAGTAGTAGCAGATCTGGGGATAGACACAGTTCAGGAAACCATCATAGTAAAGCAAACTCCAACAAAAGGTCAAGGTCACGATGTACTTGCATAAAATGTAAAGAGACAAGACATAGTGATAAATACAGTTCCAGAGCTAAGGAATCTGCATATTATGATAGTAGAAAAGCTTCTTCAAGACATAGGTCTTCTAGATCTTCGTCTAGAGATAGACAACAGCACTTTCGACCCCGACGCAGTAAATATGGTAATCGACAGTATTACTAAAGTACTTCAGAGGAAGATGATTGTGATTACCATAAATATGTGCCAAAGTATCAAGAAAAGCGGGGTGACCCAAAGAAACTTCCTAAGAATTTAAGGTATGATGGGAAGTCCTGTTGGTTGTCATTTAAACAGAAGTTCAAGAGCTACATGTCAGTCCTGAACTGGTCTGAAAATGAAAGCAGAGATTATCTGAATTGGAGTCTTGAAGGAAAAGCTTTGGATTTCTTCACATTAACAACTAGAATGGGAGATCACTTTTCCTTCAGTCAGATTATGAAGAAACTTGAAGGTCGTTTTGGTGCAAGAAATGTTTTGGCGGAAACATCCAAGGCCAAATTTCAGCAAGCTTCACAGCGTCCCGATGAGTCACTTGAAGATTGGTCAGACAGAGTTCTAACCCTAGCTACACCTGCATTTAGAGATCTTCCTGAGCAACACCGAATGCAAGAGGCCATTTCCAAATTCTGTCAGGGGTGTATGGATAAAGAGGCTGGAAAACATGCGTGTTTCGAACGACCAAGAAGCATGGAAACCGCATTAAATTCAGTAAGACATTTCCAGTATATCTCACAGGCAGTCGACGGAAAACAAAAGCCGCGAAAAAGTAAAGAAGATATTTCGGTGAATGCTGTCGATTCTCCATCTGAAGCAAGGGTTGATAAGATGATAGAAAAAGCAATAGAGAAATTGACCGGTAAAATGCAGAAGATGAATGTTGGTACAGAAAAACCAGCCAAACGATACAGTTCCATCGAGTGTTTTTTCTGCAGAAAGATAGGCCATGCCAAGAAAGATTGCCTTATATACAAAGCATGGGTAGCACAAGGCAAAAGCAGAGGTAGAGGTAGAGACAGGAACAGAGATTTAAACAAGGAAGGGCCGGGTGTGCAGGCCTCTCATCCGAGCCCGAAGAAGTAAGTGACCTAGATACAGAAAATGTTGCAGCGACTTCTAGTCCTCACACAGACGAAACGGTCAATATCTTGAGCAAGTCTTATAATATTCCAGAGAACCAATCTTCTGTTAGCAAGAATGCAAACAACTGTAAGACTTCTAGTCTACACGGCATTCAGGAAACCGGTAAAGTATGTGATACTTCTAGTACACATACAACAGTAGAAGAGGGAAGACATACACAAGAAACCAATGAAGATGAAGTGGTTAGTGTACACCAAGTTCGCGCAGGGTCTTCCTATGTGTATATAACAGTTGGCAACACCAAGGTCAAGGCCAGAATAGATTCGGGTGCAGAAATAACCATTTTATCATTGCAAGTGTATGAGAAGCTACCGAAAAAGCCAGGCAAGGTTAAAGATGTCGTTATGCAAATGGCAGATAAGGACGCCGTCTTAAAAGGTTTTACAACCACACCTTTAAGAATGCAAATATGTTCTCAAACATTTCACGAAAGAGTTTATGTAGCACCAATTAGCGATGAAATGCTGCTAGGACACGACTTCCTACATCATTTGGGCGTGATGTTAGATATGCACTCTGACACATTGGTGCTAAATGGGGAAAGAATTCCAATGAATACCAAGTTCAAAGAAGGTAAACCAGTTGTTGCAAGAGTAACAGTGGCTAAAAGAACTGTGGTTCCACCAAATTCAGCTGTTCGGATGCCACGCAAGATGGATGGTCAGCTCAGCGACTACTTCATAGAGCAAAATGAGTTGCTGGATCGGTTGGATGTAATGATGCCAAGAACAGTTACATCTTCAAAAACGGAACCAATAGTTTGTATAGTCAATGCCACAAACTCTTACAAGACATTCAAGAAAGGTAAAGAAATTGCCAATGCCTTCGAGATACAGGGTATATTGGAAACAGAAGATGTAGCATCTGAGATGACTTCTAGCCACTCAGATACTTGCAAGTATGGTGTACATGAGGGAACAGAAGTGACTTCTAGTTATTCTGTTAAAACAGTCGAAAGAGAACCTATGTCAAAGATAAATGCAGCAGTAAAGAACCAAGCACCAAAACAGAAAGAAGATGCAATAACACAGATCCCAGATCATTTACAAGAAGTATATAAAGCGTCTAAAGAACAATTAGATGAAGGGCAATGTGAGAAATTAGCAAAACTTCTATGTGATTACGCAGATGTATTTGCAAAAGACGATTTTGATTTAGGGAACTTCACCGCAATTGAACATAAGATTGACACTGGAGATGCCCTCCCAATAAAGCATCGTTTGAGACGAACACCAGCTTGTTTTGTTGGAGAGGAGGAAGCACATTTGAAGAAGATGTTAGATGCCGGTGTCATTCAAGAATCAATTTCAGAATGGGCATCCTCACCTGTTCTGATCCGGAAACGTGACAGATCCGTTAGATGGTGTATTGATTATAGATCCCTTAATGACGTCACGATTAAAGATACATTCCCCCTACCATTGGTGGAAGATTGCCTAGATACATTGTCAGGTAGTTTCTGGTTTTCTAAACTAGATGCTAATTCAGCATATTGGCAAGTAAAAGTTAAAGAAGAAGATCGAAAGAAAACAGCATTTCTAACCAAATTTGGACTCTTTGAACATGTTAGAATGGGTTTCGGTCTCACCAACGCACCAGCAACGTTTTCTCGAGTAGTAAATTTGATACTAAGAAGTTTGACCTGGAAAACAGTATTGGCCTTCTTGGACGATATACTGGTGATGGGGACACGTTTTGAGGAACACTTGAAGAATATAGCAGACGCCCTGGAGCGGTTCCGCAAGTATGGTCTCAAGTTGAAGCCACGAAAATGTATTTTCTTCCAGACTGAAGTCGAATTTCTGGGGAGAATCGTTAGCAAAAATAATTTGACTATGACTAGAAAAGACACAGAAACGGTAACTAATTGGCCAGAACCTACATCATCGAAAGACGTAGAAAGGTATTTAGAATTGGTCAACTATCATCGTTCCTTTGTAAAGAACTTTGCGGAACAAGCACAACCACTCTACAACTTAACAGGGAAAAATCAGTTTAAGGAGAGAGTGTCATTTGAGGCATTGAAGAAAGCTTTAACTGAACCATCAGTTCTGGCTTTACCAAACAACAAGGATCCATTTATCCTTGACTGTGATGCCTCAGACAAGGCTATAGGTGCAGAACTTCTTCAAGTGCATGATGGAGTGGAAAAAGTAATTGCTTATAGCAGTTTCACATTGACTCCGGAACAGAAAAACTACTGCACCACCAGAAAAGAACTTTTGAGCATTGTTAGGTTTACTAGACAGTTTAGATATTACCTTCTAGGCAAAGTCTTCACAGTGAGAACAGATCATTCGAGCTTGACTTGGTTATTAAGGTTCAAAGAACCGCAGGGTCAGCTGGCACGATGGATTGAGGAACTGTCTCAATACAATATGGTTGTAAAACATCGGCCTGGGGTTAAACACGGAAATGCGGATGCACTTTCAAGGATTCCGGACACCTTGGTACCGTGTTCAGCATATATAGCTGGCATAAAGCCTGCAGATTTGCCATGTGGTGGCTGTCATTACTGCAAACGAGCTCACAACCAGTGGGACCAATTCACAAAACAAGTAGATGATGCGGTCAAACTATCAATGCAGGAAGGTCAGATAACTGTAAGGAAGAACAGTAATGTTCATTTAGGGGCAACTGCAGAGATGAACAAGTCAAAGCCAGAAGAGGTAGCAATTGTAAAAGATGCTGTTTGTTCGAAGTATAACAATGCAGAGTTCAACAGTAAACCAGAGTTTAAACAGCCCTGGGATCCTGAACGATGTACAGGTCTTCTAGATGGTACATACGACAGGGAAAGTACAAGTCTTTTAGACAGTACTAAGAACAGTGAAGAAACTAGTCTTCTAGACAGTATTCTTACAGTAGACCTCATGGGTCTTGGCGGAAGTGAATCACATTTCGATATCGAAGCATATGTGTTATCCTGTAATGTTTGCAATCGGAACAAGAAAACGAAACGCTATGGTAGAATTCCTTTGACAGAATTCCAAGCGGGAGCACCTATGGAACGTGTGCACATAGACTTTATGGGACCATTACCAAAGACTACACAAGGAAACGAACATTGTTTGATGATGGTAGACCAGTTTACCAAGTTGGTTGAATGTGTACCGCTGTCTTCGCAGAGAGCTGAAGTTACAGCCAAAGCAGCCATCGATGAGTTCTTCAGTCGATTCAGCTTTCCACTTCAGATCCATACAGACCAAGGGCGCAATTTTGATGGTAAATTGTTTGAGACCTTGTGTAAAGCATTACACATTCATAAAGCCAGGACAACGCCGTACAGACCGTCTTCGAATGGACAAGTCGAAAGGTTCAACCGTACGGTGATGGATGCTGTTAGATGTTTCATTGGTAAATCGCAAGATAAATGGGACCAAAACATCCAACAGATAGCAGCAGCTATAAGGGCTTCGGTAAACAGAAGTACGGGGTTTACACCAAACATGTTAATGTTGGGAAGAGAGGTGAATACACCAGCTCAGCTAATGTTTCCAAATGCCAAAGCAGAAAAGTCTGAAGAATATGGTGAATATGTCTCTAATTTGTTGCAGAACATCCAGAAAGCACACGAAGCTGTGAGAGAAACTCTGAAGACATCGTTGAAGCGCATGAAGCGGGACTACGATTTAAAGATCTTATTAAGACCTTATTCAGAAGGTGACATTGTGTATCTTCTAGATACAGCAGTCAAGAAAGGCAAATCTCGCAAACTCTGCTCGCCTTGAAAAAGGTCCAACCATCATCGTGAAAAAGATCACATCATATTTGTATCGGGTGAAATTGCGGAATGCAGTTTTCGTAACAAACCACGACAGACTGATGCCTTTTAAGGATCGGAAGACACCCGTGTGGATTACGAAATACAAGGAATCACCTGATTACACAGATCTTTCACAGCAAGATGACAGTGATGATAATAACGATATGTATTGTATTTGCAGGAAACCATGGAACGGAAGATTTATGATACAGTGTGACTACTGTGATGAATGGTTCCACGGCTCTTGTATTAACATCACCGCAACAGACGCTCTAGACATTGATAAATATAAGTGCAAGGCATGCAAAGACAAAAGATAATAATAAGGGTGAGCGTAAATCATGTATGTCATTTTGCTTGTACTTTTCAGATATGGCTGTACCATCAAGTAAAGATTGGCAGGGAGGGAAAAGGCTGAACTTCTGCTGAGCACCCTGTTGAAAATGGTAAACCTTGTGAAGGAAAAGAAAGATGCCACCAGAAACAAAAGAAGGCTCACAAAATGGCTAAAAGAGGCAGCACACAATATGTTGACCTTCCAATTAGCCAACAGGGATTGGATCAGCAACAATGTTTGGAAGCTCCCGGATCTACCTAAACCTGTTGAACAAGTATATGACCCAACAAAAGGGAAAAGGGACATCCGATACTTTCCAACTTCAAAATCTGATAAAGCGTTGGAAAAAGAAGTAGGAGACGTAAGTGTTGATGATGATGTATTGGATTTGGAGTTAAACGAAGACGAACTTCTTGCGTCACCAAGAGTCCAGTCTAATACAGAAACTGCAGCGGATCCAACACAACCCATGGAAGTGGATCAGCAGGCAGATTCACCATCAGCTACTGCCAAAGTCAGTCCCAGGAAGTCTCCCAGACTGGCTGAGAAATCCAGGATTTCACCGGTAAAAGCACCTCCTCAGGAAGTCGCCAAGCCGAAGTTTGCTAAAGCTTCCAAGAGATCTACAGACAAGGAAGACCAGAAGAGGGCTTCTAGCTCCTCTTCTAGACATCCAAAACAACATAGATCAAAGGACAAAGAAGACCAGAAGAGGGCTTCTAGCTCCTCATCTGGACATCTGAGAGAGAATAGACATGAACCCCGAAGGCACTCTGAAGATACTTCTAGGACATCAAGTATGGCTGAAGACAGAAACATTCAGACCGTTCTTAGTCTCGCCAGGATGACCGGGCTTCTAGTTCGTCTCATCATCACCAAGAACGGGATGCTTACTCCGTAGCAAAATCGAGGCCACATTCCAGTACCTCCAGTGGGACTTCTAGCTCAGGGAATAACGGAAATGAGAAGGCACCAAGATCATCAGATCGAACCGGCTTCAGAGATGTTGAACGCCACGTGAGGCAGAGGTATGACCGTTGATTACCAACAATCGAATGTAGGCCTGAAAAAGAGATCAGCTACTGCAGTCCCTCTAGAATCTTTGGTTATATCTACAACAGTTCTGAAGAAACAGAAGACTGATGATATTCTGCATCAGGTCAGAGAAACTGTAGAGGAAAGAAGCAAATCCTAAAATCCTCGGGTAAAAGTCGTTCCAGACCTTGCTGGGTACCTGGCTGTACAAAACCAAACAGCTATATGAAGGTACACGCTTTCAAGTACCATGTGCCCGGGATTTTCGACGAAAGGCTCAGACCTGATGATGAACAAGTTCTACGGGGTAGGAGAAATGCTTTAAATCAAGCTACTAGATGGCTTTTGGGTAGGCCTGCTTCGTTAGATGAACTGGTTACTTTCGTTGTTCTACGAAGAATGATCAGTACGGCTGATAACACCGAGGTAACGCCTAGACAAGAAGAAGCCATGGCCGAGTTGTGCAGATTTCTGCGGATACCAGTTCCTGATAATTTTGTATTGGAACCAGCTAATTCACCAGGATGCCTCATTCACTGGAAAGCTGTCCTGCTGATTGCTGCAAGTCTGGACGCAGATGAGAGACAATATTGGCAAGACTACTATCCAGTGCCAGAGAACGCAGAAATCCAGCCCCAGGTTGAAACACAAGTACGCCTATCAGCAGCCGTCGACAGCCATGTCCACTTGGACAGAACGCTACGCAAGCTTAACATCAATCCAGCCGGAAACCTGGATGACATTATCAATTGTGTTCCAGTAGACGCAGATAAAAAGGTCAATCTAGTTGGAACAGTCGCCGTCTACTGCGATCCTAGAAGCTATCCGTCTGAACAATGTCTTCTAGACTTGCCAGAGGATATGACAGTTGCTATTGGATTTCATCCAAAACATGCAAAGAACAGCGTACGTAGCATTGATGTGGACACGATGCAGTTATCGAGGCTTTACAGAATCCTCGTGTAAAAGCGCTCGGCGAGATAGGTCTCGATCATTCCGAGCCAATGAAATACTGGTCGTACCAGGTGGAATTACTGGAAAAAGTACTCCCATTGCTTGAAGACCGTCACATATTGATTATTCATTGCCGTGGGATGAAAGGGAATTATGGTACAGAAGCCTTCCTATTGCTTCTCCATTTCTTACAACAGAAGATACGACAAAATCACCCCATTCATCTACACTGCTTCACGGGAAACCAATATGTGATACAGAGATGGTTGGAGATATTCCCAAGAACTTATTTTGGATTTACCAACTTGGTCGAGCCGTTCAATCCTGAACAGGTTGCAGCACTTCGAAGTATCGACGAAAACCGCTTACTTCTGGAGTCCGACGCGCCATATTTTCCAAGTATGGGTTCCGAGGTATCATCTCCAAGTCAGATCTTCGCAGCAGCCAAGTGTGGAGCCACACACCGACAGATGACTGTGGAGCGAGTGTTAGAGATCACAGTTGCCAACGCAGTGTATATCTACAGAGGGCAATCCCAGTAATGTATCGTAAAGTCCACATTAGCCTGACTTCTAGTCGGCTAAGGTGCACCATCGTCCGTACAGGATGGACTTATAGTCCGTCATCACCAGATGCCCATGAGTGCCAGAAGCCAAACAATTGGATTTCTAATCAAAACTACAGAAGGTGTTCCAGATGACAGTTATTGGGCTTCTAGTCCAATATACAGAGTTCCAGTCCAGTTCGATGACTACCAGTCATGTACAGTTAAAGGACCTCTAGTTCTCCACAGGCTAATAAATCTGTGATGGTTTCTAATCATCATTGGTTTATTATTCACAACATTTCTCCCACACTGGACTGAGGCTTTCATTATAAAGTTGGGGGAGTGTTGTGACGAATGATACATTTAGCGGCCGTGTTCCTAAAGGTTGGTATTATTAGTGGTGTGATACCTACTTCCGGAAGTCGATAGAGGGCGGGATTCTCGAACCAGAAGAGCAGACTTTACAGTGGGCGAATTCGGCATACAAACCCGTGTAACTCTGACTAGATCACCCGAGTTCACCTGAGTGACACGAGTAACAATTGTAGTCCGAACGCTTTTTCGGGTAACTGAAAATGATTGAGAACGTTACCTATACGTTAACGGTTCAAAAGCTTCGGAGCTGTAACAATAATGATAAATGGTTGCTACTTTTGACACATAATAACTTAATTTTCCAAAATAAACTGCTGATCAGACGAGACAGTATCCCTCGACCGTATCAGAAATTATGTTGAATTAGTGGGCTTTATGTTTTATGTATGTGATATGTTTGATAATGTTTGCATTTTCAATGACAATACAATAAGTGCTTTTTGTGAAGAACCTAATATAGATATGTTTGATGGCCATTATGAGGGCAGACAATCTGTTAGAGATGAACTGATACGACCTCTGTCAGAGTGAAAAATCAGACTGGATTATTATCAATCGACTTTTCAGATTCTAGGATCAAGTAACACTTGAAAAAAATGTTCAGCCCATATTGTTTAATAGACTAGAAATTTCTATTTTATGTTAATTTATACTTTAAATTATTTCCGAAGCAAGAGCTACAACTTATATTAATCCTCTTATGTCTACACATGACTCTACTACCCCGAACCATTTCAAATTAAAAGGGTGTTTGGTATAATTATTTCGTTATTTTATTGTTCTGACTGAAAGAAGGTTTGTTGGCAAGTAGGTAGGTAGAATATTTTACTTATAACTTTAACATCAATGTGTGGCTTCTTTTGTGGATTATTTGTCCTTATCACTCATTTTGTGTTCTAAAAACTAGATGTTTTTCTAAAAGCTGTCCCATGTGAACCTAGAAAGAAAACTTACAAGCTTTAAAAATCAGATCGAGAACCCTCGAAATATGCTTGACAAGGAAGTTACTGTAAGAAGCAGATTTCTCAACCACTGTCCTATTCAGCAGTTTTTACAGATAGGGGCATGAATGCCAAAAAGAGCATTTCAAAGTTACTCTACATTTAGAAGAAAGTAAAAGGTTTTAAAAGAACAGAACAGAACAGAAGTTTTATTTTTGACTTAAGCATGCAGCTCATCGTCAATGACAGGTCGCTCCACTATTCGAAGGCAACTGTCGATATAAATGACTTTCGATTCTAGAACTGAAATAATGATTCAAGGATTATTTGACTTGATTCTATGATCTCGCTTTAAACCCCTGAATAGATATAAGAAGTGTACAACCTAGTACCGCCCTTAGACAAGAGCAACTTGATGGTAAAATTTTAACCGTCATTTTCTTACTACAAAAAGGGACATAACTTTGCCAAAATTAAAGTAAGTGTTATGAAACTTGATGCTTTTACAGGGCTGTCCATGAACAGGCTCAATCAAACCGAGCCTGCAACATTTTCGTTTTTGTCGTGTTGAGCGACATGTGAAGTTTCCTTATTTTTCTATTTTACAACCCTGAAGACATGTGAGAAATGTTAACGAAATGCTCCCATTAGTTTTGGAGATATCAACTTGCAAGCAAACAGAACAATATCTATGCACAAGAAAGAGGGCATAACTTGTCCAAAATTAAGGTTATGGGAATTGACTTTGATGCTTTGACCTTCCTTGACATCACTGGAGACATGTATGGAAGTTTCAATCCAATATCTGCATTAGTTGCCGAGATAGTACCTTGCATGCAAAACTTTAACCAGCTTTTTTCTAAGTTTAAACAGTGGGGCATAACTTGGCCAAAGTTCAAGTAAGAGTTATGGAAGTTGATGACATGTCCTTTACAACATGGAAGACATGTGTGAAGTTTCAATCCAGTATCTACATTAGTTTAAAAAAAACTTGCATGCAAAAATTTAACTCTAAAAAGGGGTCTGACTCAAGTAAGAGTTATGAGGCTTGTGATATGTTGATATGACCTTATTTTACAGACCCGAAGAAATGTGTGAAGTTTTAACCAAACACATTTGCATTAGTTTGGATATACTAACTTGCATGTAAAACTTTAAATTGCATTTTCTAAGTCCAAAAGGGATATAATTTTGTCAAATTACATATAAGAGTAATGGGACTTGATCATCTGCGGTTAGGTAATGACCTTAAAAATTAAAAATAGGTTTCAAAGCAATATGTCTATAAATGAGATCCATAATTTACATAAGATTCGATCAGGAGTTATCTAATGTGATTATTTTGGTAAGTCTGATGAGCGCAAAGACTTGTTTGAAGTTTCAATTCAATATCATCTGTGGTTATTGAGATAAAGCCCTGATAGTAACTGCACCCAAACATTTACAAGTGTACCAAAGACGCCTTGTTTAAAGTGTTAATGCATTCGGATACGATCACCCGACTTTCCCAGCTTCTGGAGGTGGGTAGAATTCGGGTGACACAACTACTATCGCCCGGGTTACACGAGTGATACTCGAGTTATACCCAGGGTGACTCGGGTTAGCTCGAGTAAGTATGCCGAACGCGCCCAGTGTCACCACAGAGAACAGACGTATGTAATCTCTTCTTACTAATTTACATCTCCGTGGGTAAGTCTCCGTACTCCCCCTGGCCAATAAGGTATATCTGACTGTGGCTTAATTCAAGGATGATACAATACCTTTTAGCAAAACTTCTACTTTCGATTTCCGATCCTACATAACAAACCTGCAGCGTTACAATTAATAAAATAACTAGTTTTTTACACATTTGTTTTCAAATTGAATAAACACTTTTAACATGTGTTTAATACTAATGATAATACTTTTTATAGTGTAGCATAACGGTTACTGGTTTAATGTACTGTAAACATCATCGTTCAGGAAAAAAAATACATATCACCTTGACCTTATCAGCAATGGTTTAATACATTTGAATAAAGAAACAGGTTGAGTAGGTAGTGCACCACATACGATATGATATAATGTCATGATTATTGCGTAATAAAATATAAATGTATGGCTAAATAATAATGAGACAAGGTATATACATGTACCACATTTATGATTTGCTATCCGAACTATGCTTTTTTATCACATACGTAACCATCTTCACCAATTTAGTATACGTAACCTTGAATGTTTTGTTGATAATATGATTTGTATCTATTAATACGACACTAATAAAACGCAAATCCGGATTTTCCAGTCTGTAAAATTCATTGAAGTGCCATTTTTGAAAAGGTGTTACTGAGCTAAAATTACTCTGAGTGAAAGAGTTGGAAATGATTAAGACAAATCTGCTAAACTATTATTGGAGGCTTAAAGACGTGGTACCTATTATCACCTGCAAACCATGCACTTATCACCCGCCGAAGATTTGGCGTGTGTCAGTCGTCTTTCCGTCCGTCCGTCTTTCCGTCCGAAGTCATATCTATGACATTGTTAGTTTTTAAATGGAATGGCAAAAATATTAACTGTTGTAGAGAGATTTCGGACTCCCAGAGTAAGATCAGATTTATGGCCCTTTGTACATGTATACATAATAATCTATAGCCTGTATTAAATTTTCATATAGGACTGTCTCAGATATGGGTGAAAGGATTTCAATAAAACACTGTAGAAAAGCAGTGAAGACAAGATTATATATATAAATACGTCTGTCCTGAGTCATAACTCAGTAACAGTTTTAAGGATTCTAATAAAAGCATGTTAAAAATGTTAATTTATAATATTATAATAACGTAATGCGACGACCCTGTAAAGTTCCTTTGGATTGCTTTATAGCCAGGGAGCCAAAAGTGCGAAAAGTGCCTAGAAACAGGATTTACCTGTCCGGTCATGCTATAGTCAGTTTCTATATATATTATGAAAGTGCAAAGTCTCGCGGATCAGAAAAATCGGGCCTGCAAAACAAAAGCTCTTGCAAAATTTGAGAATATTAAGGGGAGATAACCCTGCATATTTGGAGTTTTTTAAGATTTAAAACACTTTTTTACTAACAAAACATGGCATCATGTTTCTAAAATCAGTTCAAATATATATATTTCAACAGTGCTTTTACGCATAAGGCTTATGCTTGAAAAATACGCAAAATGTACTCATTTTATGTACATTTTGTTATAAGATTTGGCACCTAAAATACCAGAGAATAAAATAAAAATATTTAACCTAAAATTTACAGTAAGAAGAAGTAACCTTTAAAATGGTCTTATTTCTCAAAGTCATTTATCAATACCGCTGCGAAACAGTCTGTTAGAATAGAAAATCATCTAGATACTCTAGTTCAGGTTTGGCTAAGAAATACGCAAATCCGGGGTATTTTATGTACCCCACCCACTTTATATAATGCAAAAAATGTATAATAAAAATATTCGACCAACAACCAAGAAGATATATTCTTTTTATCACGTATACAATATAATCTATATTTTTGACCATATAAAGCTGGATGAGGGGTATGTAAAAGATTTTAAACAGAAAAAGGGGGTAGGAAAGCCTATGTATTTTACAACCGATAATTAGAATAAACAACCCGTTATTAAATAAGAGCAACACTAAAGGAAGGCGATGAAACCTTTACTTGCAAACTATTCATTTTGAAAGTAATTTATTTAGATACACTATAATGCAATCTAGTTCAGGTTTGGCTAAAAAATACGCAAATCCTGGGTATTTTATGTACCCCACCCACTATATATAATGCAAAAAATATATAATAGAAATTTTTGACATAAAATCAATGAGATATATTCTTTTTATCACGTATACAATATAATCTATGTTTTTGACCATATAAAGCTAGATGATGGGTATTTAAAAGATTTTAAGTAGAAAAAGAAGGTACCCCACCCACTTTATATAATTGTATAATGCAAAAAAATCATAATAAAAATATTCGACCAAAATAAAGGAGATAGATACGTTTTATCACGCATACAATGAAATGCATATTCTTGACAATTTAAAGATGGATGAGGGGTATATAAAAGATTTTAATAAAAAATAGGGATATGAAAATGATGTCGTTTACAACCGATAATTAGTTAACAACCTGTTATTTACCATTTGATAAATACGAGCAAGTCTAATGAAAGGGATGAAACCTTTACCTCCAAACTATTCATCTGAAAAGAAATTCATTTTAATACTCTTTCGTGCAATCTAGTTTAGGGTTGGCGACAAAAAGTGCAAATCCGTGGTATTTAATGTACCCCACCCACTTTATATAATGCAAAAAATGTATAATAAAAATATTCGACCATCAATCAAGGAGAGATATTCTTTTTGTCACATATACAATATAATCTATATTTTGACAACTTAAAGATAGATTCGGAGTATTTAAGAGATTTTAGATTTACAGTTATAGCCAATAATTAGAATTAACAACCTGTTCATTGTGATGTGATAAAATGCAAGCAACACTACCAAAATGTACTGAAACCTTTACATTCAAACTTTAATTTTTTACTATCTCATTTGAATTATTAGTAACTTTCATTTTCAAGTTTGTCAAATCCAAAAAAAAAACAGAAGTAATATATTCACCAACCCACCTTGAATAAGGCAAATGATTATACCATAGGGGCAAAAATAGCGAAAATGCACGGAAAACGATATTGCTAGTCCGTTGTTCTCTTCAAATGATTATACTTAAATGCTGATTTATTTGGAAAGTTCGTGACTGCAAAACTTATCCAACTGATAAATGAAAAGTCAAGGGCAGTTACTCTTCACTAATTTTAAAACGTATCTTAGAATTATTATTAAAGTGATTTGCACTAAATATGAGCCACGCCATGAGAAAACCAACATAGTGCATTTGCGACCAGCATCGATCCAGACCAGACTGCGCATCCGCACAGTCTGGTCAGGACCCATGCTGTTCGCTAACAGTTTCTCCAATTGCAATAGGCTTTGAAAGCGAACAGCATGGGTCCTGACGAGACTGTGCGGATGCGCAGGCTGGTCTGGATCGATGTTGGTCGCAAATGCACTATGTTAGTTTTCTGGATCTATACTGGTCACAAATACACTACGTTTGTTTTCTCATGGTGCGGCTCATATAACTTATCTTAAGTTATATAAAATATGATATAAAGAAGGGGTGTTTGTAAAAAACATATGCCCCCATGATGGTTTGTTGAAGGCAAAGGGGAATGTAAGTTCTAATTTTATAACATTGACCTTATTAACATCAGGTGTCTTCTACAAACTACAAACATTACATTTTAAGGGAATCGACGGACAAAACGTTCCTTATTTACTGAGCGGTAATCATATTAGACTTGAACTAGGTAATTGTTAACTTTTTTCCTTGATAAATTGTCGCAAAACAATATTGCTCATTTACTGACCGCAGAAAATAATTCTTTTAAATTCAATGATAGCTGATTTTTAACGTCATTGAGCGGAAACCAGACTTTATTCTGTAAAGGCACGAATGGAAAATGCTTACGATATTGTATCTGCGCCAAATCTAATATAAAATACACTGTATCCTGCTGGTGTAATGCAATGTCTCAAAAGTGTCGTAGAATAAAACACAGTCTGTTTGACACAGAATTAGATGAATTTGATTAATACTTAAGTGTATAAGTTGCGAAAAAGACATACTGAACTGTTGCAGTCTAAAATCACATATTTAAAGTTAAAACAATATAACGTATTACCATTTACACTGCCAGTGCAAGTTATAGTACGAGAAAAAATCATTTCTGTGGTGTAGCCGTAAAGTTTAAATTGATACAAGTATTTCTATACATTGTTTGTATACAGATCGGAAAAAATGATATTATGAAGTATTGTGTTAATGTCTACTTAAATTGCACGTACAGATGTAACTATTTGTCGTTAGTACTGCAGGAATGTGTAACTAAAATTGTGCTCCAGATGGACCGCAAATAAATAAAATTCTAATTACTATTATAGCCTTTAGTGCCAAACCAGTAAATGTTATCTAAAATGATATGACTCTGTATAAATACTTGGTTCATGGCACTTTGTTGTTCAATTCGTGAAAAAATACAACAAATGTTTAATTCTAATGTCATGTATAAAAACACTAATTGAAGGGCTTGCCTATCAATAGTCAAAACTATTTGTTGTTTGTCATCCAGACATAGAGCAATATACTAGGTAATTTATAAGTAATGACAAACAAGCCATTCAATAAGTTTATAATTTAGATTATCTAACACTTATACTAGCATTTTCTGAGAAAAAAGGGTCATGTATATCGTTCACCTGTTACATTTGGCCTAGGGATCATCAAGATAAATATTTTGACCAAGTTTTATGAAGATAGGGTAATTAATACGACCTCAAGAATGTTAACAGACTTTTCATTTGATTTTAGCGGGTGACCTAGTTTTTAATCACATATGACCCAGTTCCGACAAACATTCTGACCAAATTTCATGAAGATAGCGTCATTAATGTGGCCTCTACGGTGCTATCAAGCTTTTCCTTTTATTTGACCTGGTAACCTAGTTTTTGACCCCACATAATCCAGTTTCAAACTTGGTCTAAATATTATCAAGTTTGCAAGTTTGTGTCAGATCAAAGCATAAATGAAACTTCTTTATGGCTAAAAGGTCAATCAACTCAGTTTTCGAACTGAACCGAGATCGTATCGTGACTTAAGTCGTAAGTGTGGTTAAAGTCAAACGTAAAATGTAATTTCTAGCGTGTTCATAATGTAACAATTAACAAATTTTGGGACTTTCGGGGTACAAATAGGGGTCGTTATTCTGGAACCTATGATTTGATCTGATGAAGTCATCATGGAATGCAAGATTTATTGCTGTTAAAGATATTTCGCAAGTTTGTTTCAAATCAAACTATAAGCGAAGTGCCTGTGTGGCTACAAAAGCCAACATGGCAAATTTTGGCCCTTTAAGGGGCCACAACTCTAGAACACATTAAGGGATCTCGCCAGTTTTTGACAGGAACCGAGATACTATGTCAATAGAATATATGTGCAAGTTTGATTAAAATCAATTGCAAAATGTGGTCTCTACACTGTTCACAAGCCAAAACAGAAACTTTTGGCTCTTTAAGGGGCCCATTATGGGATTGGCCAGTTTTTAAAGCGAGATTTTATACCAGTACAAGTTGCTATGTTGTTTCTCATCAGTGTTAGGATTCCTCCCTTGCTCCTACCCAACCTGTCACAACGGAAGCACTGGTAGCCTCTTAACATTGGAGGATTTATCCTCGCTAAGGTGAATCTGTTCGATGCGGCAGACCTGAATGGCCTTATCAAACAATATGTTCTCTAATTCATTTTCTTATTGAGGAGTCCTTCTGCATTCCAATGCAAAACCTTGAAAGGTTGCATTGACTTCTTTTTTTTTGTTCCTGGTGGCCAGTAGATTTCCTCCCTCGTCTCCTAGCTCTTATACAAGTTGCGCGCAAGTTTGATTAAAATCAATAGTAAAATGTGGTTTCTATCGTGTTCACAAACGTATGGACGGACGAAGGTGATCACAAAAGCTTCCCAGGTGAGCTAAAACTCTGACAGAATCTATTTGAATAATATATGTTTGGAGGATATAATTACGACATTTTTGTACGATTTGTAAAATTTCTTGAATAGTGATATAATGAATTAGCATTACATTAATTAGTTTTAAAATCTTCTGAATAGTAAAGATTATTCAAAATGTCTCATTTTATAAACATTAAAGTTACACATTATGTCAAATTTCTACAATACATTCAACACATCAGAACTACATTCCATCAATCTGTTTATCATGAGAAAGGTAAAAACAGACGTGTGCAACCCCGAAGCAAGCATTTATACTTTGTTAATTTGTAAAAACTGTATTGATCGATCAATCACATTTTATACATAGTTTTAGATGGGTGGGGTAATGTTCATACCCCTACAATTTCACAATTTTGACAAAATTGCTCAAAAGAGTATTTAAATTATTTATTTTCAAACGAACAGTTAGCAAGTAAAGATTTCGTCTCCTTTTATTATTGATGTTTGTATTTATTAAATGGTAAATAACGGGTTGTTTGTTCTAATAATCGGTTGTAAAATACATAGGTTTTTCTACCCTCTTTTTCTATTCAAAATCTGCACGAAAGAGTATTTGAATAAATTACTTTCTAAATGAATAGTTTGCAAGAAAAGGTTTCATCGCCTTCCATTAGTGTTGCTCTTATTTAATAACGGGTTGTTTATTCTAATTATCGGTTGTGAAATACATAGGTTTTCCTACCCGCTTTTTCTGTTTAAAATCTTTTAAATAGCCCTCATCCAGCTTTATATGGTCAAAAATATAAATTATATTGTATACGTGATAAAAAGAATATATCTTCTTGGTTGTTGGTCGAATATTTTTATTATACATTTTTTGCCTTATATAAAGTGGGTGGGGTACATAAAATACCCCGGATTTGTGTATTTCTTAGCCCAAACCTGAACTAGAGTATCTAGATGATTTTCTATTCTAACAGACTGTTTCGCAGCGGTATTAATAAATGACTTTGAGAAATAAGACCATTTTAAAGGTTACTTCTTCTTACTGTAAATTTTAGGTTAAATATTTTTATTTTATTCTCTGGTATTTTAGGTGCCAAATCTTATAATAAAATGTACATAAAATGAGTACATTTTGCGTATTTTTCAAGCATAAGCCATATGCGTAAAAGCAATGTTAAAAGATATATATTTGAACTGATTTTAGAAACATGGTGCCATGTTTTGTTAGTAAAAACACGATTTGAATCTTAAAAAACTGCAAATATGCAGAGTTATCTCCCCTTGATATTCTCAAATTTTGCAAGAGCTTTTGTTTTGCAGGCCCGATTTTTCTGATCCGCGAGACTTTTTGCTTTCATAATATGTATAGAAACTGACTATAGCATGACCGGACAGGTAAATCCATTTTTTCATGCCTTGGCTCCCCGGCTATTAGGAAGACATGGTCCCTTTGTAAAATGAATTTTGATACACTCTTGTAGAAATAATCACTGCTATAGGAAAATGTCGCCCTACAATTTTCAGACAAATTGCTTGAAGGAAGTGAAACACTTATGGCCCTTTATACCGATATTATATTACATAGATAGTGATTTTATTACCGTCTTGAGGTATATTTCTGACATACTTCGAAGAATTTTTATAAAACATTAATATAATGTAAACTGTTATTTAGTAACGCGGCCCTGCAATATGCGTTAGGACCATTAGTACTTACATGTTTACTATATAGGTTTTTCTTTGCATTTAAATGTGTTTTTTTTTTTACTTTTTGCTATGAGATATTGAGACCAAGCTCAGATTCTTTGGAACTGAATTATATTATATGTTCTCGTCATTGGGTCAAGGTAAGTGTCGTTGTTACTAAAATTAAAATAAAATGTTTCTGCTCAATATCTTCGATTGTGAATAAGAAGATTTATATGTATCGAGTATCTTGCACAATATCTGTAATGGCGATTTTGTGCGACATTAGAAAAACGAAAATCTGAGTGCATTCTCCTCGGTGCAAAGCTAATAATCATCTTTTAAAGAAATGTAAACAACCAAAGGTAGATATCAAACAGGGAATGCCATGTTCTAAAACCACAGCCTCCCAAAAACTAAACGCACACGCACACGCACACGCACACACAGACACACACACAATGACAAAACAAACAAAATAAAGGAACACAGTGGGGCACCACCTTGGAACGGTCAGTGGCAAAACTATCACTGGGGAGCTTAAACCGGTTTATGGTGCACCTAACCTCATTCTTACCCCACCATGTTCAAAAGTCACTAAACAGTGTAAATAAAAGTTATCTCCGTCAGGTGAAACCCTATCAAGTCTAGTAACATCTGACCACAAGTTTAGTTGCCGTGGGCTTGCCTGAATGATTACCCACTCAACGCGAAATGTTCACATATTTTGATGGTCGAATTTGGTTTTTCAAGTTTATAAAACAAGGGAGTTTATTCATTATTTTGAAAATGTATGCCACATATGCTATTTGAAATTAATCGTAACTTCTATAAGTTCCGTTTACATGATATAAGAGAGGTTTTGATGTTAATACTATCTTCGGGTGACCGATAGCCTTATAAACTTCCGAAAGGTGTTTTGCTTAATTGTTTGAAATTTGTAACAGTCTGATCTTTTAATAACAGAAGAGAAATCTTACGAATCCAGGGGTTGCAAGTTTGTGCCACTGGTCCTCCGTACAAAATTACGGCTCTTGATCCGTCCATATAGATAATAGCAATATAGAATTAACCTTAGCAGAGTATTTACTCGTATTTGTGTTATTTGATAGGTTTCTAATGTCAAGAAAAAGTATTGTTTATGAAATATGTTTCTTTTATGTGCCTATGCATACATGTATAACCGTTCTTAACACACATATTTGGAGAGCTAAAACCTGTTTGCAAAGGATGGTGTTTCAATCAAGCCAAGTTTCCAGATGAATTAACCTCTTCAGAGCAACAGCCTCCGTACAACAAACATACTCAGTTTTCCCGCGTCGCTTCTAAAAGGATGCACTTTATTCGAAATCAGGGTAAGGTAACTGGCTACGCTCTAAATGTGTACCCCAGTATTATTTCCTGAAGACCGATTGTCATTCGGATCCGCTTCCTCAAAAAGACATTTATATTGACTTAACAGATATTAATGACATACATGTAGATCTCACAGAAATAGCGGCTTATGATGGAACTTTATGCAGATACCTTTAAAAGATAAAAATGATTGTTGAGATAATTCAAAGGATTTTCATTGTATTTTGTCGTTTGTAAATGTTTACAATGCCAGGTACATCGATGCATGATTTTTCATGTATAATGATTAACTTGCGACCTAATAATTTCAATCTAAGCAACGTGATTTTAACGTTAAATAAAATCATTGTACAGTTATAAAAGACTCTATTTGATTAAATTCCACTTAAATTGTTTAAAAAATATGTTTATCTTGATCACGAGACATAAGAAAATCTTTTGAATTATACATTTTTTATCTGGGGTAGGGGTAGAGTAATGTAATTCAGCGCAACGGTAATGGGTTGTCGATTTTGTCGCATTGTCACACATTCAATAAAGATATTATAATCTAAACATTAAAATCTGTGTTCTGCACTGAAATACGTTCGTCCAAGGTAACACAGTTTTGAAAGCTAATTTAATTTAATTATTCTAAGAAAAAGCAGATAGTACAGTTTGTCTGAAGTAAAAGGATATGCAGGAAAAAATACTAAATTGCGCTATCTTGTGATTTGGTTGTAGGGGTAGCGTTATGTAATTTTGCAAGAAAATGAATTAGGTGACTCAGTGATTTGAATCCTTAAATCGACAGAAAAAAATAATGTTCGTCATTATATAAGTTTTTTTGTCAAACTCTATCGTTTTGCTTTTACATGAGACAAGGTAAAAGTAAACCTTTTTTTAAAACGCAACGTCATATTTGTCGCTCTGACGTCACTTTAATGTAATTATCGATTTCAATGTTAAAATGATCTCCACAAATTTTACACCATTTTAAAGACATTTCAATATAAAAAAAAACAATGAGTAATAAGCAAATCAATGCTTGGTGACTGAAAAGAACAATTTACGAAAACAGTCTGACGGACATGAAATCACGATTCATAAAAATGGATGTCAATAAACGTTTCTGCAGGCTTTCAAGGATATAAGTTACAGAAGTATTACGAATGTAAAATACACATTAGACGAGAAGAATGCTGAATTTCATATAAAACAAAATGTCGAAATAGAACCTTTTTAACTTCAACTAAGGCGTATTCCACTATAATTTTGAAACATTACACATTTCTTTATTGTGTGTAGATGAGTGAGTAGGCTCAGAACTTTCATTTTGTTATATTTTCTTTCATATCATTCTGCCAAATACAAATTATCTAATCTAACAAATCTCTTACAACTTATATGTATATACTGGACAAACTGAGTAGGAGTAGCCAAAACAGGCAACAGTTTTATCGAATCACAGGTAGCCTCACTGAACTACGGAATTTACGTCTGCTACGTACAATGAACAAAAAAACAGAATGTACAGAACACGATCTTTCCATATGAGAGTTCTCATATGTGCCTAAATTATTAGAGTTCTATATTGAAGACAGATACTTGTCGGAATCAAATATGTGTATAACTTGTTTGTTTTTACCAAACTTGTCCACTTTGGAACAATTACTGTGCCTGCAGCTTTATAAAAAAAAAACAGATGTGACAAAGTGTTAGAAACTAACACTTAATTGGTGGAACTAGCCAGTTGTTGCCGTTTGTCAACGGCTGCTTCAGATTCAAAATCAACACACTTGGAATTATATCACTTAATTTTCCTGTTCCTAAAAGTAGCGAACCTACCCACGTCATGTAGACCTCACATTTCGTCTAAAAACATGAAAAGCTCTTAAGAAACTTCCCATTCGTTTGTACTACTAATAATGTCGTCTGCTGCTTGATTAAGTTGCCTGGGTACCCGTTCTATTATAAACTGCGAACAAAATTCAGAGATGTCCCTAGATTCTTTTAGCAGGTCAGGTTATGACTTGTATAAATTTAAATCACTCCTGAGAATAGGCTGAACTTCGGATAAAACTTCACTTGTAAAGAAATTAAAATAATTCATTCATGTTCAACAGTACAAAAAGGTCGGATTCAATACACAAGGCTGCCCTTTGTTTTTCCGCTTCTACTTTATAATAGTCGGGCTTTTAAGAGCTATTTCAATGCAGGCTTTGTGTGTGTAGTAAAGCCAACTTTTAGTTGTTGTAACCTGTTGTGATGTTCCTTCTTTTAGTGTACTTTGACCTTCCTTTACTTTCCCGCTCTTTCTTTTGATTGGTCGAGAGGATACGTAGATTTCTTACTGTACATGACGGAGAAAAGTAGAGGTAGTCCTATAGCTTTAAAGTTGATTTGACAAATAGTTCAGTTTGGAATTGGATGCTGTGGTCAGTATTGGTTCTTGTGTTGGCTTGTGCTGATTTAGTATGGTTTATAATGGCTAACTATTACAGAAATCCTTCTTGTATTGGGATTGTCATGAATTTCCGCAATGGTCTATAAACTGGCATTTATTATATAACAATTGCATATCGCTTTATGGTTTTGGTTTTACAGCTAATACATCACAGTGTCTGAGAGACACTGGTAGATTGAACAGGACTAGACCAGAGATTGATCATGATGTTACAGGGGTTTTGCTTCACAAGCAAGGTTATTATTGAATGCCATATACATGTATTTTATGAAAAGAACAATGGATGTGTAGCACAGAACAGAGTTATTTATGTATAAAGTGTGTTTTACTAGTAGTTACAGTACCACTATACACTTCTGATTTTAACATAAGTATTGATTATCATACATGACTAACATAAGTTGTAATGAGTGTTATATACATGATTGTTTTAAGTATTATGCTCGTTGTAAATATGTATGATTCATTATTTATTATAAATGTTAAGGTATTGTAATGCCAGATAGTTATGATACTTACTATTATTTCAGATCCATGACTGATAGGATAGTGATAACTTGGTACATGTGTACCGGAGAAACTATAGATGTTTAAGTGAGGAATAACGTGGATTTTATAGACATGGATCAATTAATAATATTAACAAATAGACATTTATACTGATACTGTATACTGATCAGACGGATAGTAAATAATGAAGATTACGCATGGACTTGCAGACTTGGTTTATTTATTTACAACGTGCTCTATCGCCATATCCTAAAATATTTATGGTCTACATGTGTAATTTGGAGGACGTATGAATTTTGAAATATTCGGCATACACATACCTAGCTGGGATAACTTTTAATTGAAACGAAATTAAATCAGAAAGTAGGTTAAATAAAACATTAGGTTACTGTATTTATAAATTCAGTTTTATTAGGTGAGGTGAAAAAAATACAAGTCAAGGGTTTAATGAATTTATAAGACATGAACCTAATATTCTCTATTTCTCAGTCTTTCAAATAAATTTGTTTGCAGATATTTTATGTAAAATAACGTTATTGATAAGGCCAGAATAAATACATGTATGAATTTTAAGTTCTTTTCACTTATTCTCAACGTGTTGTTAGATACTACATATATTTAATAAATGGCGTATTCGTAAAGATATATCAAATTCATTGCTTACTTATTTCTTGAATGAGTATGTAGATTATTTACAAAGTCACAACTAAATGATTATGTTTCGTTATTTTCTTCTTCCTTCATTTCATTTTCGTCTTCTTCGGCACCATCTAGAAGAAACTCATTTGCTTCTTGTCCGTGATCAGTTTCATCTAATTCATCTAAGCCACTGTCAACCAATTGTTCTGACGATCTAGGTATAGATGGATCTCTCGGTAACGTATCCATATTATTACTTCTTCTCCTCCGAATGTAACCGATTATAGCGATTGAGCATACTACTACTACTACTACTACTACTACTAGTTCAACAATAATTATTGCAGCAATTTGTACACCTGATAATCCATTGGCTTCCGTTTGTGCCCTTCCTGGCTGAGACTGAGCAGTTGTTGGTTGCGCAGACTTTGGAGTAGAAGAGAAATATCTGTCGCAGAAAGTTATTTGCTTCTCGGATGTGGCATTGCTTCTCATAGTACCGTATAACATCAAAGAAACACGCCTTATCGTTGTTTCACCTGAAATATAAACATAATAAATAATCAAGCAATATTTGGATTCGAAGTTTTTCTTTTAAAGCCATTTCAGTGTCTGTTACAAATGGTTTTCCACATTCTGTCTTAAATATATTGGTACAGCACTGCATGTTTTTTTTTTTTTCAAATTGTGCCTACGCATGTAGTTGCGGGTGGTTCTCCAGCTATTATGACATCCGGTGTTCAGTAAGCCAGATGGATTGCTTCCTAACAGTGCTCTAACTAGCAGAGGTGGAGGAGAGGAAAGTGCTTAGAAGTAAGAGACCTTAATCACTCGGACACGGAGGCCTCTGTGGTACAGTACTGGAATTGCTCTATTTATGTCAATCTGAAGAACTGTATCTTAAGCAAAGTCTGCAACGAGAAGATGAAGATTTTACTTTCCATAGCCGTATACGGCAGATAGTGGATGCAGCTAACTGTAATAAAAATATTTGACTTATATACTATACATGGCAGAAAGGAATTGTATTGGATATATTTGTACTAAATGCAAGGTACCAAATGTACATTACTCGTATATATTACGACAAACTAAAGAGATGTTTCACTGACTTTATATACTAAATGTGCGTAATTATATAATGCTGCAATTAATACATGAATCACATCGTGTTTGCTAAATATACTGTATAATCTACAGAGAGATTAACTGTCAAAAACTTGAGGCGATATATTTTAAACAGAATGTACATGTCCTTATGATTCTGTTGCCTTTACAAAAACTAATGGAATAGCCCTAAATTTCAACATAATTTACATTCACAGTTCAATAGACGCCCATGGACTAGTATGATTTGTCTGTTTTTTATTAATACAGTTCTGATACAAAGCATGATCACTGACCCCATAATTGCACTGAATTCGATCAAAATAAAGCTATTTATTTCATTTATAAAGCTAGTATGTTTTATATTGTTGCTTTAGTTTAAAAATACTTTAAAATTTATTAAACTATTAATGATTAATGATAGTGAACGTTAGAACTCTGCCTTTTGCAATATATTCTCCACCTATTTTGATAGTTTCTATGATAAATCAAAGCCCTGAAAGGACTGATAACCAGTGCTTATTGAATGATATTTCAACTAATACACCTGAAGAATCAACATTTCATTGTGCATAGACCGGTCATGATTTAAACAATGTTGATAGAGGTCCACTATACAATGCTACATGCCAAATGTCTAAGCTTTGTGCATTGTGGTTCAAGGCAAGAAATGTTTAATGGTTTTCCCTTTACAACTCTATGTAAAACTAAGTTACCCCAGGGTGGGGCCAATTTCAGCCCTAACCCTAAACCCTAAGCACTGATCCTAACACTGAAGCGGAGTGATTCCGAATATTTCGAATGTAAATATGAAGTTCATAATTATTCTAGAATCTTTTGTGGCTGGTTTTTATTGTTTAAAACAGTAGTCATCAGTTGCTCACACACTCACACAATTCCAAAATTATAAAAAATAAATATAGGACTATTTGATGCACGTCCAGAATATTTGTGTGATGCGGTCATATAGAAATAGAAGGAAAACTCAAATGACGCGAGGGTGAAACTTGGTAGTTGATTTAGAGCTATAGCTAAAGCACTGGCTTAAATCATACTTTATTTTTTGAAAGTCCCAAGCATAGAATGCCTTCATTTGTTTTTGCTGTTATTGTCAAATTGCTTAATCTATAGAAGATTTTTTGTCACATGGTGACCGCCTACAAATGAAAAAAAACTCTTTAAGCTTAGAAACATACTATTTTAATATTTAATTTACTGGATACTCGCATTTAGATTTATAGATTTAATATACGTATTCTTACGTGAATATATGGTGCATCTATTCTCAAAATTTAAGTAAGGGTATCCAGGAATTTCACACAAAATATATTTATCTATGCGTATGACAAAGAGTCACTTCGAAATAAGGATCAGGAACAATCCGCCCAAGGGCACACATGGCCGACCCGGCCCATATCTAAAAGTATTCTAGTTCAATGCTTAAACAAAACAAAATGTATGTAATGTAAATGTTTTAGCCCTATTCTATCAGTTCATTACTTTGTGGAAGAAACTGATGCTATGCAGTAAATTTTCCAGAAATGTCTTTGTAATAGATACGCAGCCTAACATGTCCTTTTGATCTGTTTTGAATTAAGCACATGGTAATAACAAAAACATATTCATATTGTTGTCTAGCTATGTAAACCATAAAAGCAGCATTAGCTACATATAATATAGACGTGTCACTTAAAGCTCATGCTATATAGAAAATTATCAACAGAAATAATCACAAAATGGTTGAACAATGTGAGGAAACTTCGGTGTAAATGAAGGGCCTGTGGAGTTGTTATTGTTGATCTATTAAGGTAGTGGAACCGTAAAGTAATAACTAAAAATTGCATTAACATGATACAATCGTAAAGTTAATATTGTTTTGCACTGTGATGCAATTCTTAAACAATATTTGCCGTGTCTTTTTTTCTTCAAAATTTTGTATAAATTATAATATTTCCTCAAGCTCAAAGAGAAAAATTTCAAAGTTATAACCACTGTAGAGAATTAATTTTACCAATAATATTGATACTAGAGACCTCAAAGTGTTGGCTAACAATTATAAAACACAAACTAATACTGTCGATAACTACAAGTAAAATCGGACAGCAATTTAGCTCCAACCAGGAAAATTATGACCTGTGAGACTGTTTTAAATTTTGCTCTCTACATTAAAATTACAAATGGACAGAGGTTAAACCGACCTATATTTCTTCCACAATATGTAAACTAAAGAGTAAAGGCAAAATAAAGAACTTTTACCGCATGTCTCTCAGTGTTTTCAAAGATATCTTACCCTGCATTCTTCTGTATTAGAGGTAAAATCCACTTTAAACAGCAAGAAATGACTTATCAAATTAACAAATGAAAAAAATCGGTTTTAACTTAGTAATACCAAAAGCAAACAAACAAAAAAAAAAAAAAAATATTTTGTATTATTAGGGTAATTATTAAGAAGAGTTCTAATTGATTTATCTATTTTCTAAACAACTTGATCATTTTCTTTAAAGTATCTCGACTATAGTAAAGGCGAGATTAACCTTAGAAGTCAGCAATTTTAGATAAAGTATGAGAAATGCCACAGTGGTATCTATTCGGCGTTCGGATATTAATAAGAGGTTAATATACGGCTCCGGTGTGCCTTCTGGCCATAGTGGCTATGGCGCGTGAGGTGCACTGCGCCATTATGGATTGGTCAACAGAGGCCGTAATGACCGTTTTTAACGGCTTTTTTGTTACTATTTATAGTAAGGTATATAATAATTATAAGATGTTACTGGATAGTTTTCCTTAAATATACCTTGTTAGAATATATTTTATACAAATTCCACTAAGATGGCATGAGAAATGGTCAGCAGTTGACACATCACCTTTTAATGTCTTGTTATATAACTCTGGTCTCCTCGACAGACCACAGAGTGCTTTAGCTTCCGGACAAAGCTGTTAGATAATGGGTGTCGCTGAGTTTTGGCATTTACGATTCTAAATTATTATTATTATTATTAAATCTATTTTATTTTGAAAGACTATTTGTAAACTATGGAAAAAATATTTCATGAAAGATAGATTATTTATTTTAAATGTGCATCGAGAGAGAGAGAGAGAGAGGGAGAGAGAGAGAGAGAGAGAGAGAGAGAGAGAGAGATTTTATGTATTAATTAATTAAGAAATAATACATCTCATTTAGTGATTTGTCGCTGAATAAATCATTGTTTGGAGTTCAGATTAGATGCGAAGGAATTATATCACGAGGGCGCATTATTCAAGAGCATATATGAGATATATTATTTGGAGTCTAACACATTACCAAGGACTTTAAAGTACATCCTTGACGGCATTCATTAAATAGTAGCCGTTTTTCAATTGGTTTCTTTTCCAGCGCGCCGCTATGCCGTTTGACGATATGACTTAATAACTGTGACGTCAGAACAGTGAATTGTTGTATAATAATTCACTGTTCTCAGCCTTCTTTGTTTAATAGGAAAATGAATCGGATCGTGTTAGAATGCAGGATAATTTCGGGCTTTGGATTGAATAAATCATATTTAAAGAACTATGTACCAAATGTTTTATGTGCTAAATAAAATCCACTATACAATCGGCTAATGAACTTATAAACGGCTGATGGGGTGCAGCTTGAACGTACGCCCTCTTGAAAATAAGTTAGAGTAGGTTTATTGTAGGAATGGAATACTCTTTAAAAAGGGGGTACAATATTACGGGTCCATTACCTTAAGCAACTGAAATCTTTGTAAATTTGAATAAAATCTACAAATTATCAAATTGTATACGATTGGGTTTATTTTTATTAGTATTATATTTTACCTATGTTTAATACTGATATATATTTTGACTTGTATAAACATACTTGTATTACGATGGCTTTGTATATTTAATGTCCAGTTCCCAAATGCAAACTCGTCCCAGAAATGGGCAGAAAATAACGTCGTCTCTACAGACACTGGTAGGTTTTTCTGAAATAGAAGATACAACAATGTTAAAAAATGAAACAATATGAAAATACGAACTTACTGAATGTCTTATTGGTAATACGTCATAAACTATCTTTCAGAAAGATCTTCAAAGAAGCTTCAGAAGTAAATGTTATGGTGAGCATGCGATTAATGATATTTACAACTGACACTTATATTATTTTACCATAAATTAAAATATATAACATATATAACACTACATTGCTTTGAAAGACCAAATGAAAACAGATGTAATACATAAACCATTCAACCAATCATTATCTTCACAGGAGTATGTGACTACATAATGATTAAGCGCACAGCCGATATATGTATTCATTCTCAAATTACAGCATTGTTAGCATAGACTGTAGTTAACGAGAATTTAGACAATGCACTTTATGTCCGACAGATTCAAAGTTAAGTCTGGTTATCATAAAAGTACCGTGGAATGGAATGGAATGTTTTATTCGGCTAGAGCCGATTTTGCTAGTCCATGATCACGAGAGGCGTTTAGATCAAGCTGTTGCTTTAATAGTCGTTTTGTTTATTTACTGCTATTTTTTTCTGATTCTATGGGAGCTGAATATTGATTTTGCATTACTTTGATCAAATACAATCAATGTTTCAGACAGAAAATTGTATATAATAAATCAATACAGTTTGTAATTCTTAAATCAAAATTACCTGGTCTATGGATGTATCCATTAACACCGAATGTGTATTGCTTGGCGATACAATCTCTGCTTTCAAAAGTTTAGTTGACGTTTGAAAATGCAGATTAACACTAACGTACTCAATTGTAGTCAAACAACCTTTGACATCACTAAATTCACAACTGTGGCAAAACATGAACTCATGAGTGTGGCGTCCACGTGTCCTTGAAAATTAATGTAAGGATTGATCATAGTAAATATAATGGTAGTAACTTAACCGTGTCCAATCGTTTCTTTGAAAAACCGGGTCAGTAACATATGATTTTGGAACAAAAGGAGGGCTTTGGAGATTCTGGTTAAGAAAATCAAATCGTATTTTCTGTTATTTAGAAATTATTTGTCAAGGACGGCATACAGCGCAAATTGGCCTCCGAATATTATAGCATACTCGTTGCTATTCGTTTCCCAGCACATTTAAGCACTTTTCTTAATTACTTTGGAAAAACATGCAAATATACAGGTAAACAATGCAGCGACTCAAAAAAACAAAAGCATTATTTCTGTGCGTTCTTCATTACCACTTCCACGATATCACTGACACATTTCTGTAACACATTTTATCATATATGATGAATTAAATTTCTAGGGCGATTCATGACCGTGCTTGTCAGTAACGCAGGAGACACAGGATCAACGACTGCAAAATGCCGTATCATAGGAGCTTCGGAGTTTACTTCTTTGTACGTTTTCACAAATTTCCAAGGGAAACATACCTTTATTCGCTTAATTTATCAATCAAAACAGTGATACAAAATGGCAACCCAAAGAACAGCATGAGCAAAAAAGATGTCTTATGATCCAATGGTAAGAGTAAGCCTTAGGTCATCATACTACTAAATTGACTATATGAAAATTAAATAGAGGAGCAAACCTATCTAAGAACTTGAAATCAGTACAGAGTCTTTAGGTATAGAATTATACTGGTTGAAATACCCTTGGGTTCCCTGTTCCATGAAGGTTACTGTCAGCTCGCTAGCACAGTATAATGATTTATTACATCTGTTACACTGGAGAAGTTTTTACATCTGTTACACTAGAGAATTTGTCTTTTTGTCTTTTCATAAGTTTGTCCATGTTTGATTTTGAGCATATTTGATAGCATATAGCACATAAAATAGCGCTGACATGGAGGTATCATTAACTCATTTTTCAACTCGCCTTCAAAAAGAGGTGGCTAGTGTTTACAGAGAATGATTTTGAGAGAATAACTCGCAAAGCAGTGGTATGATAATTTGTATTTTTAGACAAATCAAAACATTTCTGCCAAAGAAATGCTTATCCCTTACATCTTCAGTTGAATTATTGTCGATTTTTACTATTGAATAAAGTTCGTATCGATGACGTCAAGGATCCAAATGCTTTTGCCTTACTTTTAGTCTGAAAAAGGAAAATTTACATACTAATCTAAAGGAGGTAAAATCACAAGGGTGAGAACCATCTAAGGATAGTCACTTAACGGCGGACCAGTACTTAAATCCTTAAAGGTATTCGTGCGAGTTCATTGCGAATGTTTTCGATATTTTGGCAGACACGCATTAATAGATGTGTTAAACTTAGAAATAAAATTCCATTGAAGTATGAAAATTAGTTCCTAATCACAACATTCTTATTTTGATCTCAGGAAAAATCTCTCGAAAATAGCTTTCTCGCCATCTTGCTTATAATTTATAAAAAATATAGATAACAGGATTTAGTACATGCATGCCTTTTTCTGTCTAACACATTTTGAACACAGTGAGAAAAGTACCCAGATTTGCTAGAAAACGAATAGCAACGAGTATTCCATAATGTTCAGAGCACATCTTGCGCTGTAGTCCGTCTCTGGCAATAATTTCTAAATAACTGAAAAAGATAATTTTCTTACCAAAACCGCTCCATTTGATACGAGGTCATACGTTACTGATTCGGTTTTCCAAATTAACGATTGGATACAGTAAACTTGTACAGTCAAATCAAATTGGCATACACTTGCCGTGTTCCGTTTGATATATTCAATAGAGAAATGGTCCGCCCGCATAGCTCAGTAGGGAGAGCGTTTGTCTACGGATCGCGGGGTCGTGCGTTCAATCCCCGGGCGGGAGTGTGTTCTCCGTGACGATTTGATAAAATACGTTATGTCTGATATTATTCTTCCTCCACCCTCTGATTCATATGGGGAAGTTGGCAGTTACTTGCGGAAAACAGGTTTGTACTGGTATAGAATCCAAAAACACTGGTTAAGTTAACTGCCCGCCGTTACATGACTGAAATACTGTTGAAAAAACAAACAAACAAACAAACAAACAATAGAGAAATGATATTCTAATTAAATAGTTCTTGATAACTCCTGCTTAGTCTTTTTTTCACAGTCCATTAGTACCTGCTATAAACTTTAGTTATCGTCATGTGCCAGATAATTTGTTTTTCATCTCTCGACATTATCATATTTCATACAATTTTATTAAGACATGTTTAAATTAATCACAGTAGTGCAGGGTGTAATTTTAAATAGCTTTCTTCAAACTGCATGGAAACTTCAATATTTTACCCTTCAAGAACGCTCGTCTCATTGACGACTCATACCGCTAATAAAAGGAATTGATTTTTATCAAGGTCCTTACATTGATTACAGATAGTAAATTTGTTTACGGGCTTTTTCAATTGACTTAGTTTGTAACTAATTAAGTTTGTGTAATTGCATCTGTTAGTCATTACAATACCATTTCACATGTAAAAGTAGAAAAAAATCTGAAACAGTTAAAGTCAACTTTATGATCAACGTTGATTTCCTTTTTTAACAAGAAAGTTTTGGTTGATCATAGGATGCATTTCTTTAATGAGAAGCTTTAAGTGTCAGTGTTACCTCATTTTTGACAGTTCCAGAAATCGCATTTCCAGCTTTGGAGTGCCCATATATCTTTGTGCTTGTGAAACAAATGTGCTTGCGTTCAAAAGACCGAATCCAAATATACCATGGACTAATGAAAAGAAATATACTTGATGAGATACTGGTATAGAGAATATCAACAGTATTCGTTGATTTCTGTTACACATAAACAGTTTAATGATAAGACAGAAACGTATGTGCTAGTTTATGAAGAATCAAACAAGTATAAAAAGAAAATGTAATTATATGCTAATTTATGTACAATTACGCTTGTATAACGAAAAAGCAACAAAGGAATATCAGTGCTAGTTTATGAATAAGCAAGCAAGTATAAATTTATGTAGCGTCAAAAAAGCATGAAAAACAAATATAAGTAAGAGCTAATCTTGTGTAGAATCAATAAAGTTTACAAAAAACAAACAAACAAATATATATGCTATTTGCTTCTCTAAATTATTCTTTTAATATCCTATATACTCACAATGGTGCCCAGCACCGTTTTTTCTGAATGCTGTTTTCTCTTTTAGTCGCCCATGTTCAGAGGAGCGCACTAACAGGTGTTCAACATCCCTCACTGTTAGATTAGGACTTTAATAAACGTAAACGTACAATCGTTAACTTGAATGCTGACCACTGAGCAACATATTTACATAATATTAGGTTATTTAACATTGTTCAGCACAATACGGAGATATATTTGGACGAGTACCCAGCTGAGAAAACCATATTGGACGAGTCCCTAGGCGAGTTCAATATGGTTTTCTCAGCTGGGTACGAGTCCAAATATATCTCGTATTGTACAGTACAATGTTAAATAACCTTTTTATTCTATATCTATTTTATCTTACTATAATAATAGTTTAAATTAAAAATGTTTCACTGAATATTGTATTCCTGCCCTTTTTAGTTTTTTCCGAGCTTGGTATGAGTGCAAATTTATATTATACAGAACAATGTTAGACCTTAAATAACCTTTTTATTCTATATTTATTTCACTTCATACGTAATATAGTTACGTAATTCATTGAATGTTGATTTTTCTGCGTATCATCATTAAAAAAGTATTGGTTCAACCTCCCTACAACAGCCATTTGGCGATTTGGGTGGTAATAATACTTGGCTGAGATATTATATGCCAATAAACATTGTCAGTAAGTTTGGTGAAGATCGGATGAAAACTATTCGACTTAAAAGAGCGGACAAGTCTAAATTCCCCGTTTTTCGAGTAATTCAAGGACTATAAGCAAAGAGTGCCTGGTACAATTTGGCTGGTTATCGAAATTGGCCGAGATGTAATGCCCACAAACATTGTCAGCAAGTTTGGTGAAGATCTGACCAAAACTGAATTATAGAGCAGACATGTTTTGGATGCTGACCGCCCGTCCGTTGCCATTCATAATCTTCTCCATTTTGTTTCTTAACCGTTAAATAAAAACTGCTGAGGTAGCTATGCAGACAGTCAGGGCTGATACCAATTTCTAGGTTTCGTCCGGAACGGCTTCTTTAAGCGGCTTTTCAAATATTCTAACATCTGATGATCCTTTTTTCTGTATTTTTAAGTTTTTGATTATTAACGAACGTTTTAATATCTAAATCAGATAGCATTGTTATCCCTTGAATCGTTTTTGTGTGTTGTAAACAAAAAAACTAAAATTAAATCCAGATTTCAAGACGCATAATCAAACCCTGTACATAGAGCGCCTACTTCATCCGATTTACATTCGGAATATTTTCACGCGTTTCGGGCTTTATCGTATGTTTAACATGGGACTGTTGAACCGTCCAAATACAGAAAATACAGGATTTTTTGTACGCGCGTGCGTCCAAATACAGAAAATACAGGATTTTTGTACGCACGTGTATCCAAATACCATAATATATTGTACGGTCACATGTTGCAAATGAACGTTCGCGATTGGATAGATAAAATAGGTATAGAATAATAGAATATTTTAACGGCAATACCAGCTACAAACTAGGTAGACATATGATAATAGTTAAAATAAACAATAAGTTATTATGAGGTATCATTGCAAGTTCGACTTGTTGTATGACATACTTACAGTCTGAAAGATTTGTATATGCAAAGAAAATACAGAAGTGATAAGGCTATAACTTACTATAACAATAGCTTGAACTAGGATGATACATTTGGCTTAAATAGAGTTTCCTCGTCATGGATAACATGATTCATATAAACACCAAACAATTTATTTATAAAAATTACAAAGGCAGAATATAATCAAATCAAAACAAGGAATAAAGAGGAACAGCAAATGTGTTTAAGAAAGTAGCTCTTTCCAAATATTACTTATTCAAATAAACAACCGAAAAGGTAGCTTGAAAGCAGTTGTACAATATATATAATGTGCTAAGAAACTACAGAACCTGAAAATATGTGAGTATTTGTTATCTTTACATGATAGGAAGCTACCTTGACTGCCTTCTAAGCCATTTGTGAAACAACAACAACAACAAAAAATAACAAATAAACTCATGTTCATCATGTTGAATAATTATTCATTCACTATTACATTTTTATTATATTATATTATGTTATGTTATGTTATGTTATGTTATGTTATGTTATGTTATATTATATTATATTATATTATATTATATTATATTATATTATATTATAGTAATCAAAACTCATAACGCCGCCCATAAGTCCAACAGTACATTACTAAACTTCATACGCGTTTAGAAAAATATGTTGTTGATTAGATATTAGAAATGGAACAAATTCGCAAAGACATTACATTTTGTATTTCATTTTTTACGACCTCTACCCGTTTTTGAAAAAGTCACAAACATACACACTAAAAGTAGTGGTTTTATAAAACGAGGAAAAATAATTCATAAGGAAACAGAGGTGTAAATATTGACTTTTCACTGATATATGTGCAAATATCATACCAATGATAAAGTTATTTTGTTTTTTTTTATCATGATTTGCTGCCTCATAACGAAATTTGCACGTACCTAAATGCTAGACGTTTTTGTGTATATTTTGTGAATTTTGGAAAATTGGGATAGGGAGGTTGAATAAATAAAATGATACAATAACATCACTCGATTTTACTGAAATTTTAATATGATATTTATAACTTATTATTTGAAATGTATCAACATGTTATCCGTGACGATTTGATAAGTGACATTGTTTCTGAAATCATTCGTCCTCCGCCTCTG